>NC_087223.1:23653128-23724918 GCF_015104395.2 Macrobrachium nipponense | reverse complement strand
GGTAGCGCAGTCCCCAACGTGGGATCCTACAGAGAAATCTCTGTAGGATCCTTTCCCCTTTCCCTCGTAGCCGTAAGGAGAGAGGGAATGGGGAGGAATTGGAATACTCGCTCGCCTTCCCAGTGGAACTAGCAGTTGGAGAAGAGTAGGAGCAGCCATCGCCTTGCGGCGATGGCCTCTCAGAGTCTGGGAAAAACGTATCGTCAGGAGAAAACGTTTTCCCGAGGAGGGTTACGAACTCTCACTGTAGGTAAGGGTCTGCCGCCACTGTGAACGTCGTCTGGGTGGGGCTGATCGACACCTGACAGGAGAGAGCCGATACCGTCCTCCGACTCATTCCAGTCCTCGTCGAGGTCGAAACCTCTCAGGAGGACCGAAGGAGTATTTAAATACGGTGTCCGAAGACACGTAGAAACGCCGCTGTCGCAGTAGAGGAGGTGGAAGTAGCTTGATCGACCGGCCAGAACTGAGAGAGCCTTCTTGTCCGGAGACGAGAGACACTGGTTCAAGACAGAATCGGCAAGCTCCGATCGCGGCATACCCACCGTCGGTTTGGGTTCCCTCTCGGGGGCCCCAAAAACGACTCGAGCAGAGACATGGGCTCTGCTGGTGGGAGCGGCGATCCTCCCCCCGGTCGTTGTGCTGACGAATCATGCAATAACCTGGGTAAAGTTACTCTGAATCTCGGAAGTTAACAGCGTCTTGAGGAGTAGGACCGTCCAGTCCCTCTCCAACAAGAGCAGCTCCCAGGACCCTCCTCCTTCAGAAGAGAAGACCAGCAACAGATCCCTGACGGTTTGCCTCCAATCACTTGCGCGTACGTCTGGTTTGGTCCTAAGACCAACCTGGCACGTGCGGCGTCGTGACGGGATCGTGAGCGGCGCATCTCTCACGATCACTCCTATATACCTCGCTCTTCCTGGCGTATGCCGAGGAAGTTGAAGGTAATCGGAGAGACAGAACTGACGCTACCCACTCTCCCCCTGACGGTCGCCTCCAATCACTTGCGCGTACGTCCTGGTTGGTCCTAAGACCATACGTGGCACGTGCGGCGTCGTGACGGATCGTGAGCGGCGCACCTCTCACGATCACTCCTAGCTACCTCGCTCTTCCCTTGGTGTAGCCCGAGGAAGTTGAAGGTAGTGGAGAGACAGACCTGACGCTCCCCCCTCCCGCTCGCTGGCAGGACCAGCGTACGTGGGGGCTGCAGCCGATCACCAACCTGTGGTGGGGATCGATCTGCAGGCCTGGCCGTGCCGCTCACCTGTGGCGAGCGGCTCGACTGAGCACGTCGACCCCGGTCCCGTGCGTCAGACGAGCTGCTGCTGGTCACCGTATCCGCCCGGTCCCTGTGGGAGCGGCGGTCAGGTGACCTGCAGAGCTCGCTTTCGCCGTGAGACCGGTGAGCGTCCTTGCGGCACGTCAAACCGCTGGTACCAGCCGAGGCTGGTACCGTCGGTCGAGGGGACCTGGGGGACCTCTTCCCAGCCTCCACCCGTGGCCGGTCAGAGACCGTCACGTCCACCCGAGGTACCGGCTGGTCGCTGCGAGAGCGGCCGCTGGCCTGGCGAGAGTCACCTGAGCGGCTCTCGACAGTCTTCTGCTCCGTGCCTCGGTCATGACGCTGAGCGAACTCAGGCGTCTTAACTTTGGCTGCACGGTCACCCGAAGGAGATCGTACACTCGGAACTTCTCGCGGACGAGAAACCGAGCCGGTACCTGGCTTAGCAGCAGAGCTGCCAAGACCAGGCGAGGGTGTACCAGCGGTAGCCAGCACACCCTTGGTCCCCGTCTTCTTCTTCTTCTCAGAAGGGGAGACGGGCCCCGTTTCCCGAAGGAACAGGAGGACCAGCAGAAGAACCCCCCCGTCACACCGGAATGTGACGAGCCCTTCGAAGTTCCCGAAGGAGTCTTCTTAGGGGGAATAACAAAACCCGGTTACCAGCTGGTCGCTGCGAGAGCGGCCGCTGGCCTGGCGAGAGTCACCTGAGCGGTTCTCGCCAGCCTTCTGCTCCGTGCCGTGGTCTTGGCGCCGAGCGAACTCTGGCGCCGAAACTTTGGCTGCACGGTCTCCCGAGGGAGAGCGTACACTCGGATCTCCCGCGAACGAGAGACCGAGCCGGAAACCTGGCGTAGTCGGCATCGCCGCTAGCACCAGGCAGGAAGTACCAGAGCTAACCGATACTCCTCTGGTCCCCGTCTATCTCTTCCTTACGGAAGGGGAGACGGGCCCGCCCCGCTCCGAAGGAGCAGGAGGACCAGACAGAAGGACCCCCACCCCCCATCCCACGAGGTGGGACGGGCCCTTAGAAGTTCCCGAAGGAGGACTTCTTAGGGGGGGGAGGCAGCCTTCTTCTTCTTCGGCTTATGGGCCTTAGAAGTCGAAGGGGAAGAGGCAGCAACAGACGAAGACGAAGATGACACCTTCCTCTTCTTCGTCAGCTCACGCAGGACAGTCGTCAGGTCCTCCAATCCAGGCCAGAGTCGGCCTATTGCCGAAGCAACACGGCCCGACTGCACCTGTCCGGAAGGACCTGGGACTGGGGAAGACACACCATGGGCAGGACCAGCATGGACAGGCGCAGGAAACCAGGAGCGACAGGAACAGCAACCAGCTCAGGAGCGGGAACCACATCAGCGACAGGTACGGCAGGCCCAGCCATCGCCTCGTAGAATCATCGGCAGCCAGCGTGGTACTGGTCGGTCGGTCCAGGGGCGAGCTGCTGGAACAGCGGAAGTCTGGGGCAGGCAACACGAAGAAAACACAGGCGGCGGCGGCATACCCCTCCTCGGTACGGCGGCGACCGGCCCTAGAAGCGGCAGACGGCGTCACGACACAGCATGGGGAGTGTAGACCAGCGGGGGGAAGCAGCATAATCGGCCCGTGAAGGTTGTAGTGGAGACCACTCCAAGGTCACCGCCCCAGACCTCGCTAGACTCTGCAGCAGATCGTGGATGCTAGGCACGCCCTGCAGCCGCAGTGGTCCATACCTGTCCAAGGTCGTCTCCCACGGATGTAGCAACCTGCGGTAGCACAGACAGATTAGTAAGAGGGGTTCCTCGCGCACGGGGGGGGAGACATGCCCCACCCCGAACGGAAGGAAGACCCAAAAACAAAATACGAGGAAGCTGAGCGGGGGGGCAGGAAAGAAGACGAAGAATCGGATACCAAGGGAGTCGCGGGAGAGCTTTCCGACGACTTCCTGGCAGACCTTCGCTTCCCCTACCCCGCACAGCAGTGAAAAAGTAATATGAAAATGAAACAGAATACTGCACTTGCGATTCACTTCATAGAACTTAAAGAGGGAAAAATCAATTCCGGTAAGAGCGGAAACTTGATCCATAATAATATGATGCTATCATAAATATATATGAAAATGAACAATACTGCACTTGCTATTTTCACTTTCACAGCAATAAATCTCGTAAGGATTTAATTCCCGGGGTAAGAGTGGAAATTGATCCAAAATTAAATTTGATGCAATTAATAAATGAAATGAAAAGAAAACTGCATTGCGAATCCACTTTCATTGCATTCTATTCATACAAAATAAGAGGCTCTTGCCGAGCGCAATCAAGCTCTCGGCAACGAACGCACAGGGCAAAAATATAATGAAAAAGTGTACTTACATCTTTCAATTACACACTTTCGCCCAAAATACATGACTCGGCGCGAGTGCGCCCGCCCTCGGCACCGAGACATAATTCAAGGGTTCAATTCATGAAAGAGCGGAAATCGCCGTCTCTACGGCGATAGTTCCATGTTGATTCATAATTAAGTAATGAAATGAAAACAGTGTACTTACAGTTTCATTTTCAAGTCCAAACCAAACCATTAGTAAAAAAACACAATATAAACAAAGCATACGACGATGAAGCGGGCAGAGAGCGATGACGAACACGTCCTTCACACCCGCGGCCGAAAGCAAAAGTGGTTCTTCACCTCTCGGGCGCGCGGGCGCGCGCACGATCGGACAAGCAGTTAACTACCGTTCTCCCCTTGTTCGAAGCTTACGACCGTCCCAGCTGCCGCTAGTTACCTTCCTATTGTTAAGGACCGAGGGTTTGTATTACGTATCGGAACAAATCAAATGTTTCTAACGTTATCCTTACTGCCATCACAACTGAAACTCCACAGTGCTTATTTGATTGTTATTATACACATTTTGGTCTCAGTTCACTCCACATTGCCACTTTAAACCCGTTGCTGTTCCTGGTTTCTAAGCGCGCGCCCCATAAACACAATTACGAACAGCAGACGACGACAGACGACGAAACTGCAAAGTTTTATTCCCTAAAACTGTTTTACTTTACTCGTTATTTTAGTTTAAATTTACTTTGTTATTTAAAAATTTTGATTTAATTCATGTATATTATCCCTTTTTTGCAACCAAATTACCCCGAAAAATTACAGATATTTCTAAGTAGATAAAATCAAATGTTTCTAACGTTTTCGTACATCTGGCTGCCGAAAACCATAGAGGAACGAATACGGAAAAGTGCAGAGGAACAAACTACGTTTTTTTTTTTTTGCTTTTTTGTTTTTGCTAGCACTTTTCATTGATTTCAGTCTTATTAGTTATTTGAATTTCTTTAATAATCGTATGCCAGAAATAAATGTAACCTTTAATGTTTGCATGCTTTAAGGTTTGCATGCTAAGAATGGCAAAATCATCGTGCCACATTAGTGGAGGCTTCACACTACGCCGTTCCATTTATTAAACTGTTTTCATGAAATTCTAGCTGTCATAGTAATGCAATAATGATAAATGCTTTTTAATATTTATGTATATATACTTCCAATACATAGCCTAATTTCACCAATTTCAACGTTTTGTGTGTAGTCTTATACCCAGTTTGGAGGGTCAACACATACCGAATGGCAACAGAGAGAGAGAGAGAGAGAGAGAGAGAGAGAGAGAGAGAGAGAGAGAGAGAGAGAGAGAGAGAGAGAGAAAGGAAGGCGGAGGAACGAAGAAGAAAAGGGATGGCGGTGGAGGGGGGGGGGGGTGGGGAGAGGGTAGGGTCGGAGCTTTATACACGTGTTCGTATCCATTTCTGCATAATGGAGTTTTGTCTCTTGGTACAAGGACAAGTGTCGTTATTCTTCACGATTAGTGATTCACGATACCCTTATAAATTACGGCACTGGGTGTAATGCACTATAGCAAAATCTCGTTCTGTTACGAGTGTTCGTTACAGAAATAGGTATTGCCCAAAAACGTGCTTGCACTGTCTCTGAAACCCATAGTAGACATGCTGCTTAGTTGTCATCAAGTTTTTATAACCAAGTATTTTTTACAAGCTTGCTATTAAATAAATTTGTATTTTTCTCAGTCAAAACATATGCCCCTCAATGCTAACTTTCCTCTTTTAACAACTTTCTGGTCATTGCAATTCGGCCCCATAATTTCTTATGGTGCGAAAACAGACAGAGGCCCAGGGACCGAAAACGATTGCGTCACACTACGGCGATAATCCAGCAGTAAAACATCTTCATATATCCAAAAAAGTAAATAATAAAGATATATATGCTCATTACGATTATAACAATTACATGTATAGCTGATAACAATCTGCATGAATAACTGGTAAACTGTTCTGCAATGACAGTTGAGTATAGCAATTATTTACAATAGGTACGAAAGTCAAGATGTCGTGACGTCATAATCAAGAACTTAAAAGACGTTCTAATTCAGAAAAATAATTACTTAAATTTGAGTCAGAGTCGAGTTACTTTTTCAATAACGAATATTTTCAAATTAATCATCATAAATATGTAAAATATTGATGTTTTACTACTTATAAAAATTAGCTAAGAGCACGCTTCTCGTCATCTTCTACCAAAAACAGCTGTTTACTCCTGGCTTGTTGTTGGTGAGAAATCGTGTTTCGATTGTTGTGATAAAAGTGCTCCAGCGTCTGTGGGTACAAGTGGTGTGCGGATTTATCACAGGAAATGGAAAGTTTGTTGACACAAGCGACTCCGTAAACATCGAGATGGCGTCAATCTTCGAAACATTTTTAGTTGTAAGTAAAAATTTCTAAAGCGTTTTGGTGAGATTTCCACTGCCGTAGGCGCCATTTTCAGTACCCTCTGTTTAAATCTTAAAATTTGGCCTTAATTTCTAACTTTGGAGAAAATACTTACTTCGAAAGGAGAGTAGAGGTCTTTAGCTCCGTTTCTCACCAACAAGTCGCGACTGATGCCCATCTCGGGTGTCAGGACGCGTTATAATGTACTTTTTCGGAGGGTGGCTAGCGTTGATTGTAGGTGGCCTGCTTGGCCTGCTGTGATATTCTACCCTATATCACGTTATGTTGACGAAACTTCAGTCTTTTAAATGGTATGCTTAGAGTTGCAATTGTATTCTTGTTTCACCAATTAAATATCGAGTGAATAAGACCCGTCCACCGTGATGAGGGTTGGCCTGCCGTGGTGTTTTACCCTACTATGTACTTTTTCGGAGGGTGGCATGCATTGATCGTCGTTGGGTTGATGCAGGCCATGCGGTGTTTTACCCTAATAACTGTTATCCTAACATTTCCATACCCTAATCGTTAAGGGGGGCATTTTGGCAAGGGGGCCATTTGGGCATTTCATGCCTACGAAGAAAGACGAAGATCGGGGACTGGCGGTGGCTGGGGGAGGGAGGGAGAAGCGTCCAACCCCTGATCTTTATTTAAACATAAATTTAACCGATATATCTACATTGTCATCACTCCATTGACGTTACAATCAAACCACAAGTCACCCTAACCTTCAAATTCAACGCTGAAACGAAGAGAAACTCACGCTGGACGAATAATAACGGCGAAAAGAGCGACGGCATCCTTTCATTACCATTCGCGTTTCGAAGCAGGCGGCCATGAACGTAAACAAACGAACAGCTGCGCATCGACAAGCGCGAGAAGCGGCTGCGGTTTACGTATGAAATGTATATTAATACTGTATATATATTAATCGCAAAGACGTGTTATTTTATCATAAATTACACTGGAAATAGTTAAATTTATCATAAGTTACGTTGAATCGGACAATATATTCGTTTATGGTTCTGTTGTGTTGTAAAATACGTCTTCGGAGTCGAAGACGTATTTTACTACCAAACAAACGTCGAGCGCGAAGACAATTATGTATAAATATATATTCCAATCGTATTAACGTATTATTTATCATAAGTTACACTGGAAATTGTTAAACTTATCATAAATTACATTGAAACGGACACAATACGTTGGTTTGCGGCTCTATTGTAAGATACGTCTTTGTAGTCGAGACCAAACTAATTCAGTAATGCGTCGAGGCGGGAAAACAGTTGGTTTAAAAAGCATATATTCTAGGTGCATAAACGCGTCATTTATCATAAATTACACTGGCCTTTTTATAATTTATCATAAATAAATATTAATGAATGTTACAAAAACCTTTCCTTACCTTAATCCTACCCGGGGGGCATTCGGGCATAGCACTTCGGTCACTACCCTGAGGAGCTGGTACACTACTTGAAGTTATATTGGAAAATCGGCCATCAAACATATTAATAACTGTTACCCTAACCTTTCCTTCAGTGTTGCCAACCGTAGGGACATGTCCCAAAACGTAGGGACATTTAACAAATTTTTTTGACGTAGGGAGGCCCTTGCAAAATCTGAAAACGTAGGGACTTTTAAACATTTTTATGAAAATATATATTTTCGTCTAACTGCTCTTTACCTTCAGTGCTTCACCACTATAAAATCCACATGATAAACTATTATTCCCACTTTTTTTTAAATTTAATTTTCCGATAATGCAAACGTTCAGAATTGAACATGTCTTGCACTTGTAAATAATAACCGTTACCAGGTGGTATGTAGTCTGGATGTGTCACTGACATGACAGTGTGGTGGTGGTGGTACGCTCATGTAAAGCCGGCCATACACGTGCAGTTTTAACTGACAGTTATGACTGTCCAGTTATAACTGACAGTTTAAACTGGCGTCAGTTAAAAATGAAATGCACAACACACACACACACACAGAGTTCAATCCCTGTTTTTACCATGGATTCCGAGAAGTACGATCTTGCCGCTCTCGGTGTATTCTTTGTAATGCTACAAACAAATAGAAAAAATAAAACTAAAAAGCGTAAACAGTGGTGCAAAAAGTGGTTATGAGGCGAAATCAATGTTCTGATATTAAATTATTAAAGGAATTAAGTGAAGAACCAATTGATTTTCTCAATTATTTGCGCATGACTGAAACAGTGTACCAAAAGTTGCTTGCGCTTTGTTTACGTGCTATCTCGACAAACTGCACTCACTGCTACCACCCACCTATAGAAATGAGAAGTTGAGAACTGTACAGTTACGAATCCCCCCACACACGCTCAGTTCAGTTACTCCTTTCAGTTAAAAATATAGAACATTGCATTTGTCTCAGTTTAACTGTACAGTTTTGTTGAACTGACGAAATGAGCAACTGAGATACCCACACACGTGCAGTTTTAACTGTCAGTTATAATTGAACAGTTATAACTGTCAGTTAAAACTGCACGTGTGTGGCCGGCCTTAGACTGCATAAGGTTTTTGTGAAGTCGATTTTCTAGCTTATGACTGATTGACTGGACCGAGCACACCGAAGAAAGTAAGACAGAGGAGAGGAGAACTCTCGAAAAATGAAAATTCGCCTCCTAGAAAGCAGCGATTTAGACAAGAATGGTTACAGGTATGGTTATGAAAGACATGTGTTATTTACGATTCAACAAAATATTAAAATGGCTAGGTGAGACTGTATGATAGGTTAGATCGAGATAATTTCGAATAGGCCTATTGGAGTTTCGTAAGGGAGCAATGAATGGTCACATGGTGTGGCAATAGTCCATTCATTTATGATCATACAAGAGACACAATAAACTAGGCTTAAGTTAGGCCAGGTAGGTAGGTATACGTAGGCTCTTTGGTTAGGCCTAACTTACAAAGATCTATTGATTTCTGTTACTATAGTCGATTCATTTAAGGTAGATTCTTGCGCCTACGAGACGTTTGTTTGGCGGCCTCTGATTGGCTGGTAGCGGGAGGCAGACTGCTCGCTCAGTGGGTCATATTTTCGTTTGTAGCTTAGAAAACTAGCAATATGTACATTCTTCATTTATCTCACGTTTTACAAAAGATAGGAAAGTTTTTGGTCATACCAAAGGATTCAGTATTAAATGTACAATTAATTAATCTTTTCCTGAAATCAATAAGTTAAAATACAAAGGAATTTACAACGAGTAGAGTGAAGGGAGAAACATTTCATTCTTTATACCTATTTTTATTCATCATCGGATTTTGCATAATTCATGAGATCAAAATAAAATGAAATCTTGTGTTTTAAAACAATAAATTCACCCTGAATACGCTGGTGCTTTCAGATTTTAGATGTGTGTTAAATGTAAAGAGAAAATGAAGAATATGTCTTATTATGTTGCATCCGTGCTGACTCGGTTTGACAGTAGTGCCGAGAGACGCAAGATATCGTGGGGCTAGTCCTCTCAGCTAGAGCCGTTGGCTGTTGCAGTTGCCAATTGGCGATATGAGAAGTTTGCAGTTTCGAGACTATGTATTTACCGAATTATTATGTCATTACATTTTTCTATAAATAAATGCATAGAATTCCCATTATGACTTTCGAACATTTTTACTAAAATATTATATATGTCCGTATTTCTGGACACATCTGATAAAAGAAAAGTAAATAATCAGATGGATGCATCTGGGTGTTGGCTTCAATTTAGTCTAAGTGAGAAATGTACATGCTTTATGAGGCTCACTGATAAATAACAGAACTTGTTTCTCTGGCCAATAACATCAAAAGCTTATGGTTTTCATATGTTCACTCAATAAACAAAAGTACAAATGTTTATTTCTTACCATAAAATTTGTTGACGATGTAACGAATATAATATACTGTCTTTTTCAGAATTGCTTGAGTTACTCTTACACCAGAATGTTTATCTCCTTTATATACATGTTACACTTGACAACATGTCTACAACAATGTTTAGGAAAATTTGCTTAGTTTTCTCCTGAGGTAGTTGATTATTCTTGAATCACTTAATTCATACCTGAGTTAGAATAGCTCCCGTAACCGTTCCCACAGCCCTGCATAATTGTATATATATACATGTAGGATAATGAGACTAATCAGAAGACTGTTATATCTTCATCTTTTTAAACAAAAAGAATGGAAATTCATGCAGATATATTGAGTCATAAACACAAAAGAAAGTCATACACAGTAGGCTTACATTGGTATATGTCATTAGGCTATCGATATGAACAAAAAGAAAATTAAAATTTTACAAATTTTCTTACGTCATCATTATTGTTTATTGCTCCACTGAGATTATTATTTCATATCACTCAATTAAGTCTCTGATATCTCTTTCGTTTGAAAATATATTCATATAAGAAAATTAGAAACAATATGTTGAAACCAACCTCATTAAAACTAAGGATGAGCTGAAGAGTGCGAAGTAGGTCCGTAGATTTCAAATTCATTCCTGAACTGAATTTCCCGCCCGCGGCCAACGACGATACCAGATGCATCCATCAGATTATTTACTTTTTTTTATCAGATATGTCCAGAAATACGGACATATATGATATTTGAGTAAAAATGTTCAAAAGTCATAATGGGAATTCTATGCATTTATTTATAGAAAATGTAATGACATAATAATTCGGTAAATACAGTCTCGAAACTGCAAACTTCTCATATCGCCAATTGGCAACTGCCAAACTCGCCAACGGCTCTAGCTGAGAGGACCAGACCCAACGATGTCTCTCGGCACTATTGTCAAAACCGAGTCAAGCACGAATGTAACATAATAAGACATATTTCTATATTTTCTCTTTACATATTACACGCATCTAAAATCTGAAAGCACCATCGTATTCAGGGTGATTTTATTGTAAATTGAAAATTAACACAAGATTTATTTATCTTGATATCATGAATTATGCAAAATCCGACGATAAACAAATAAAAACAGGCATAAAGAATGAAATGTTTCTCCCTTCACTTCTACTCGTTGTAATTCCTTTGTATTTTAACTTATTGATTTCAGGAAAAGATTATTTAATTGTACATTTAATACCGAATCCTTTGGTATGACCAAAACTTTCCTATCTTTTGTAAAACGTGAGATAAATGAAGAAATGTAAACATATTGCTAGTTTTTCTAAGCTACAAACGAAAATATGACCCACTGAGCGAGCAGTCTGCCTCCCGCTACCAGCCAATCAGAGGCCGCCAAACAAACGTCTCGTAGGCGCAAGAATCTACCTTAAATGAATCGACTATAGGCTATTTGCACTAGCATTAATTGTTTTCATGGGGAGGGGCACAGTTTACTTTCCTTTTGGAAATAGACAAACATTCCACGCGCACGCGCACACACACACACACACGATATTTGTAGACACCCCCAACCCACCCGTGATAAGCCTATAATTTGTGAAGGAATTAAGCAAAGTCTTACTCGTTTATTTTAATTTTTCATTTACTCTTTTTCTCTGTATATTGTAGGAATATAGAATTGTTCGTGCCGCTGACATATAAATGAGAAATAGCTCATTTTCCTTGTATAAAAAGCCAATATCGAGTTTACGTTATATTATCCATGATTCTATATAGCTCTGGTTTCAGGAAGATAATTTCGTGGATGGTTAACTGAAGTCAAGGATGACCCTTTTCATGCCCTCTGCAAAGCGTGCAATAGTAAACTTGTAGCAGGACACAGTGAGTTGGTAAAACACAGTAACAGGGAATCGCACAAGAGATCAGTTAAAGTAATTGAACGTCAACCAGAAGTACACAAGATGATATCAAGACGCTAGAAATAATACTAAGTGGGTTATTTGCTGAACACAACATATCTATGAACACTATTGATAACTTAATTGATGCTTTAAAAATTGGTATAATTAACTGTGACGTCATCCAAGGCGTTTCTTTGCACAGAACAAAATGCTCTTACATTATTAAAAATGTTATTGCAAAAGCTGACAAGAAAAAATTGATTGAGACTAAAAGAGAAAAATTTCTCCATTTTAGTAGATGAAGGTACAGATATATCTAAAGTAAAGATTATTGCAGTGCTAGTTAGATATTTTGATGATGATGAGGGTAAAGGTCGAGTTGTCACACAGCTGTTAGAAGCAATTTCACACGATGCCATAAATAGTGTTGCCGAGAGTAGTAAAGTCCTGTTTTGAAGAGAAAGGTATTCCTTTGACCAACATAATCGCCATGGCAGCAGACAATGCAAGTGTATTAGTAGGAGAAAAACAACTCCCTTATGACCAAATTGCAGAGAGATGCATATGAAAGCTTCTTTACTTTGAAATGCATATGTCATTCGCTCCATATAGCGGCTAGCAAAGCAACAAGTAATCTGCCGAGAAATATTGAAGGTTTCGTTCGAAATATTGCTACATATTTTAGTCACAGCTTAAAAAATGAAGGCAGAGCTAGCAGAATTGCAGGAATACCTTGCTGCCGAAAGACTCAAAATGCTTAGACTTGCTGATACAAAGATGGCTTGCAATGCATTGAACGAATGCTGAATCAGTGGGAAGTTTTAAAGCTCTTATTCTTTCAGGCCCAGATAGAAGATAAGGTTATTTCAGCAGAACTTATAATGAAAGAATTTAACAATCCATATACAAAAGCTCACCTGACATTTTTGAAATGTGTGCTTGGATATTTTAATAAACTAAATGCTCTTTTTCAAAGTAAAAAACAATTTGATTGGTATCCTACAAGATGAGAGCATAAGAATGACAAGACTTTATTTGTAATAACTTTATTAAACCCCAATATCTATCCGATTTGTGCAAATAGATATAGTCAAATAGATATAGGATACGAATGGGAGGCACTGCTAGCTACTACTAAGAATTTGGAAGATAACAAGCATTTCACACAAAGGTGCCTTTCCTTTTATCAAACAGCATTCACGGAACTTGTGAAACGGTTACCTCTCTTTGATCCTCTGTACTCAGAAATGAAATTTGTAATCTCCAAGGTAGCATTTGATATCGAGGTCGGGAAAACATCGCCAAATTTGGAGACTTTAGCCAAAAAGTACGAGCATCTTGTAGGCTCCTATCAATTAAATTAAAAAAAAAAGAGTGGAATGATTTGCCTGTATATTTCAATTCAGATGAGTGTGAAATGCTAAAAAATAAAAAACAACGAAGAATTTTGGGTGTATCTCTCTCAATTAAAGTATTAATCAGATGAATTTATTTTCAAGAATTTGACATTTCTGGCTAAACTTGTTTTAACATTGCCTCACTCGAATGCTGCTGAAACAGAACGAATATTTTCGATGATGGGTGATGCTAAAACAAAAAAGAGAAATAAGATGGGACCTGAACTGTTAGACTCCATATTATTTATCAATTCAAACATGAAATCAAAAGGTGAAAATTGTTTAAATCTAGCCAAGGGCATGAATGAAGATTACCTCAGTTTTCATAATGTGCAAATGTATGATTCCAAACAAGTCTGAGAGTAGTTAACCATTGCATACATGTAAAGCAACAAACAATATTTTGATTTATTAACTTGAATTTGAAATAATAAAAAAAAGTGAAATTATTTTCATTTAGTATAGGTTATTGTAAGCCTACCTTACATCATGCTATTTTTTTTCAGTATGATTTTATGTATATGTATTTTTGTTTATTAAGAAAATAAATTTTGCGCAATACACGTTTTTCTTTTATTGCAGTATATAACCTAATATATAGTTTGCGGGCCATTGGACTTACTGATAAAAAAAGAAATTTATGATCATATCACAATTGCTCAAAGATTTAATACCACTGTAGAGACATTGCACATTCAGTCCCACGAGGGACTTTTTGCTACAGTTGTAGGGACATGACTGCCTGTAGGGTTGGCAACACTGCTTTCCTTAGGTATTTCTACAGCAGCAGTCCGCACGGACGGAAAGGAACGTAACCGCGGATACATCCACTATGGATTGGGGAGTCCAATGTATTTCGCCGTGTTTAGTACTGGCCCCGGGGGCGTTAATTACAGTCGTCCTAATAAATATTACTTTAAATTCTTGTTCAGTAGGTAAAACTGCATCGAAAAACCGCAACTGCCATAGTCTAGGCCGCCGCGGATAATTACCCTACCCTCCATTACCGTTAATATCAAACCACAAGTCATCCTAATTTCCAAATGGAACGCTGAAACGAAGTGAAATTCTCGTTGGACGAATAATAATGGAGAAAAGTGACGGGGACCTCCTACCACTAGCACTTCGAAGCAGGCGGCCATGAAAGTAAACAAACCATGGCGAGGTTGTTTTACCCGAGGCCTGCTCCGAAATTACCCTAAATCTATGTTTATTACCCTAAAAGTTGGAAATTCTCTTCATGACTCCCATGGAACAAAATTATAGTGTATGTAACAAGTTTATACTATTAAAGGAAATTACATGTCAGAAGGAAAAAATAATAAAAAAACTCAACTCTGCAACACTCATAAGGGGAGGGACAAGCAGCATATTGCATAATTAAGAAAACAGGAGAACCATGACGTCAACACTAAGCCAAATGGCTTATAAATGTTGACATCCTCTGAAAATGTTGCATTGTTTTTTACTTTATTCGCTGCTCTCATGGTCATCTATTGTCTTATTATGAGCAGACTGAACTTGACTCTAAAGGTGCGTCCACACGGTCGAACAATGTCCGACGGACAAACATTGTTACCATATCATAGGCGAAGCAGGATGACGTCATAAGCGTTGAAACGGTGGAAGTGTGATCTGGCAACAAACAGTGGACCAGATGAGATTGTATAACACTGTTTTTACTCTGCTCACAAGGCAAAGACCAGCAGACAATTGTTAATTGGTAACAATGTTTGCCCGTCGGACATTGTTCGACCGTGTGGACACACCTCAAGTAATACACGCCATGCATCAATACCCGCAACGTTTCATTTTTTTTACTAAATTAGCCACGGGGGGGATTTAAGCTTAGATTAGATTAGATTATAAAATTTTTGGCACATAGGATTTAAGCTTAGAGCACAGCGAGGATTAACAAGAGTTATTAGTACATTATACATGGCATCATCTAAAGCAATTTTTTTTTTTTTTTTTTTTTTTTTTTTATCTGAGAAACTGCCTCAATCAAACAGGCTTGACAGTTTTTGTAAAAATGTGCGATTTCTGAACTTGCAAGTTCTCCATTTTTAAACTCGGTAATGGGGCATGATGCATCAAGCGCGATAGTTTGATTACGTATGAAACATGTATTAATACTATATATTCTAGGCGCACAGACGTGTTACTTTATCGTAAATTACACTGGAAAATTGTTCATTCATCATTAATGACATTAAAACGGACAATACATTCGTTCGTGGTTCTACTGTAAAATAAGTCTTCGCAGTCGAGACTAAAACGAATTTAGGAAAGCGTCAAGAAGCGCGAACACAATGTTAAAAATGCATACATTCTAGGCGCATAAACGTGTTATTTACCATAAATTGCCCTGGAAATTGTTAATTATAATCATAAAATACGTTGAAAAGACGAGATATTCGTTCGTGGTTCTAATGTAGTTTTCGTAGTTGAGACCAAACTAACTTAGCAATAGGTCGAGGGGCGCGATGAGATTTTTATATAAAATAATATATAATACGTATATACATTATATATATATATATATATATATATATATAATCTTTTAATATATAATCTAGGCCCATGAACGCGTCATTTATCATAAATTACACTGGCCTTTTTATAATTTATCATAAATTAAGGAAATTTATAATTTCATTTTTTTGCTCTATTGTAAAATGAGCCTTTGGAGTCTATATAGTTACAGTTTAATTCCGTTTGAAATATACGTATACTCTATAAATACAGATTAAATTTATCATAAATTACCTTGAATATGGATATTTTTGTTTGTGGTTATAAAATTTATCAGCATTTAAAGAATAGTTTCTTGTTTACAGGCAAGATAAAAATACTATGTAAAACCACAGGCAAAATAAAACCACTACATTGTAAAACCAGAGCGCAAATATACAGTAGCGATCTCATAAGTAAGCTCAATAAAACTTTTATTAAAATATGTATGCCCTATTAAGCAAGCCGTAATCTATGCATACATATAAATAGCTAATCTTTTACAATGAAAAATATACTCTTTTTATACGCTATACCCGAAATGTTGCTATTTACATAACCAAGATTTTTGAATTCTGTTTTGAATTGAATATAGAATTTAGGCCAAAGGCCAAGCACTAAGACCTAAGAGGTCTTTCAGCGCTGAAATTGACAGTAAAAGGTTTGCAAGGTGTGACAGGAGGAAAACTTCAAAGCAGTTGCACTATGAAACAATTGTTAGGAGAGGCTTGGCAGTAAGATGGAAGAGAGAATATGAATGGAGGTACAGTAAAAGGAATGAAAATAGTTGCAGCTAGGGGCCAAACACACTGCAAAGAACCTTTAGTAATGCCTACAGTGCACTGCAGGAGGTCCACTGATGGCACTACCACTGCTACGGGGCTTTAAGGCTATGGAAGTTATAAAGTAACACTTGAGAAGGGGATCTCTGAATAAAAAATACCATAAAGTAAATTTGACTTATTTACCTGCCATATCAATACGCAAGTGGGCATACTTAGCTCAGCCAAGATTTTTCTTCTTTTTAACAAAATTTAAAAAAGTAGCCAACTTGCAATAAGGTTTTTTTTCTTTTTTTTAAACTAAATGGCTAAAAATGAACTCTTTCCTTAAAAGAAGTAGTTGCAAAGAACACTTAAAAGCCGAGAAACACAGTATTCAAATTAAATCAAGTATTCAAAATCAATCAATCAACACAGCAAAGGATAATTCCCATGACGTAATCGTATTTATTATTTATGTATGCGGACATCATCCTGTCTCTGTACCTACTATTCTCTAGTACTTGCAAACCTCTTTACATTTCAGTAAATGACACTCCAAACAAAAAGGATAAGAAAACATTCATAATAACCTGAAATTGTTTATTACTTGAACCAGTAGAGGAGAAGCAGAAGTGGCTGGTACCCAAGTATATTTTGGTAGTAGAGGTTGTGGCGGTGGTGGATTGGTGGTGGTTGATTAAAAGTTGGCAAAATAGGCCAAGCTCAGGTTCAGGCAAAAGTTGATTGGCTATGGTTGTTGTGACTGATGTGGAAGAGGAAGAAGAAAGAAAGAAAGAAAGAGAGAGAGAGAGAGAGAGAGAGAGAGAGAGAGAGAGAGAGAGAGAGAGAGAGAGAGAGAGAGAGAGAGAGAGACCTTTGTTAGTGTCGTGCATCCCCTATCTTCAACAGCAGCAGCGCGAGGCACACGGTGGGAGGTGCAGAGGCAGCAGGGAAATTACTGTATTTTGTACACTTCATGGAGCGCTACTGCGCCAGAGGGTTGCACCAACATAGTAGTAATAGTATTCTGTAGTGTAGAGCATCGTTCAACAACAAGCCAAAAAATGTGTACTAGATTTTCTTGTGTCAAGCCAAACCAATGGACCATGTTGGGACCTATCAGTCATGAGGTTGGGCAAGTTACAGAGGCACCTTGAGAAGGGGTTATGTATATGCCTTGAACAGGCGCACAGGGTTGCATTGGCCTGGATCATCTCAATCTACCCAGTCAAAAAATAGCTGAACGTTGACTTCCTTCACAACAACTGCCCAATGAACAGGAATAGCTGGAATGCATTTCCAATAGATAACCTTTACTTTTAAGTTTTAACCAGAAGCTCCCACTTGACGACGAGAAGTCTAAAAATATGTCGTAACTTGGAACACGTTTAAAGTGCAGTTCAATAAAACTAATAATAATAAAGGCTTCATATATATATAAATATATATAATCATTCATAACAATATTAACTGCCTCTAGCCAAGTGGGAGTTAATGGTTCCATCCGAGTCATGTTAACACTTACTCAGGCCAAATGCAAAACACCTTGGAACAAAGACACCCTCATCAACTTAGCATGGGCATAAGTGGTGAGGTGGTGACTTGGCCAGGGCCATCATATTTCTCGTATATTACAGGAGCCCCAACCATACCCACTACCACATCACTTGCGCTCTCCGCTAACAGCGGGAGGAGAGGTGGACACAGCAGCCACGAGCACAGAGCTGCGTCCACAACGCCGCCTCCCCTGCACTGGCGAGTGGGAAGAAAACCAAAGCAGCGAAAAATGTTATTTATCCTTTTGCTTATGTATAGAAATGCAATGCAATGCAAACAAACAATTACCTGTTAAATGATGATGATTCAAAAAATTCCATTTTGAAAAGAAAAAAAAAATGAAAAAAAAAAACAAAACTTTCTTTCCACCCGCAAGTCTTCAAGTGCTTCACAAATTATGTCAAAAGTGAACCATGATGGGTAAGAATTCCTCATACATAATCTAACATAACAGCTAAACAAACTTGATACTATGAAAAAGGCCCTTTGGCTGAATACTAGAAGAATATGATTCTGAAATCGCTAAAAATCTGGTTAAACCGTTCATATTAATTTGAATGAGCCACAAGGTTGAAGTAAAAGTGGGAGGTTAATTTGACAGATCCCAAAAATTGAACTTTTGAACATTTGACTTTTGTTTCTCTTCTGACTATTATCCCTTCTTCAAGCATCCAGACAGAGGGCCCCGAAACCTGTCATCTGAAAGGTAATCTGTGAGGAAACTGTCACATACACTAGCGCAAAAAACCAAGTGCTGTTTAATCAGACGACTAATATGGTACCACTGGCGATTTGGAACTCAAAGCAATACAGTATTTTAGTACAGTATGGTTTTGTGAGTTATACAGCATATTATTCCTTATGGATGAACTATTCAAACGTCTTCAAAAATGACCAATTGTCTCTTTTCAGTCCAGTGGGAATACAGGCAAACAGAACTTCATATTCAAATAGAGCGTCTACATGGAACGCACCTACGGCCAATGGATCTCTGCACAGGCTTGACTTTCAACTCTGAAACATTACTGAAAACCAGCTTGGCTGAAAAAAGCCAATTAAGAGCATAACAAAGTTTACATTTAACACAGCCAATAAAACTTCTAGCCACTTCAAACAGGAACCTAAACTAGTTGACAATGATGTTGGAGAGTTGAAGTCTAACAGCATCCCGAGTTATAGGAATGGCGCTCTGGGTATGGTATGGCTAACTGCTATACATGACCCACAATTCATTGTTTCTTCTGGCTGCTTAAGGGCTCTCACATACGCACCCATAGGTGCAACTCTATACTAATTGGTCACTGAGATGCATTGATAGAGCTCCAACGACTTGTCGTGTTAGCTTAAGCAGCCACGAAGTAGTGGGTAAACTAGCTCATATCACATGGTTGGTTAACTGTATCATGCCCAATGCTTCACATTCTTTGTCGACGGGAGCAAACGGCAGCATTTTCAGGCCCAGACCAACCCAGGGAGTCAGTGAAAAACAAAATACAGCAATAGCCTATAACATTCATGCAAAATTCTCTACTTGAGACTGTCACACCGGATGGCATAAGACACAATCAGCCGTGAAAGAATAACAGTAGTAATTAGTACAGTTAGAAGTTAATTTCAAATCATTTTGTTTCCTTTTAGTAATCATTAGCCAATTCAATTCAGAAACTGATTGTGTAGTATACTACATTGTTAACAGCAAGAGATTGCAACCATTCCCCTTATTACAAAGTAAAACAGATTTTCCTGGTGCTTCCTTCACAGAAATGAAAAGTAGTAACAGACAAGGCTTATCTATAATAACACAAACATTTATTTTGAAGAAGAAATATGCATGAAAAAGTCTCTGGGGTGGTCTGGGAACTGACATAGTTGGCGTAGGAGTGAGGTAGCACATGTGGGGGGGAAGGGAGGAGTGTGCCAGTGGCCCTCCACCCCACGTTCACAGACACAGCATGCAGCAGCAGCAGCAGCAGCAGGCTTGTGTACTGCAGTAAATCAGCTTCTTGTCACCTGAGTGGTATTCAATGTTCATGGTACTACAAAATCAGTGGGCATTCTATATAGAGTATACGTTATTTCCTGTTTTGCATACTTTGTTTTTGTTTTGTGAGTTCAGAAACTTGATCCCCTGTAAATCAATTTATTTTATTTTACTTCTTGTTCAACTGTGGGTGTCCACCGTTATGGAGTAGCGGAAATGTTGTGACTCGAGCGTGCGCCAAGTCTCTGGTGATGAGTCAGCCTATAGGGTCTAGTATTGACCTAGAGAGAGTTGGTACGTGGAAAGAGCTGACAAGGCTTTCATTTTTTTGATATAGCATTTTCCATGCTATGATTATAATATCTTCCTTCATTAAAAAAAATTTAACAAAAATTGCTCCAACAAGGTACAAAAATAAACTTTGTTATAACTTTGCGTACAAAAAAGACCATATTATAACAATGGTCCATCATATTCCACAAACTTTTGTACTAGTTAACTAAACAGCGGAGCCCTGATATCAACAGCGCCCACACTAACTAGACGAGCAGACACCACTTCAACACGAGCCAATAGGCTTTATCGTTGCCTGGTGTACTATGACTCGTCTCAACCGACCGCAAAATTGACTGGTGGGGTCGGCATGTGTACACAGGGGGTCAGAACTCAACACAGGAGCCTCAGGTGTGCACCTACAGATGCACACATCATAAGCCTAAATGCGCACACATGCGTGCACAAGCGGCTTGTTACTACAACAATACTCTCAGTCACAACTCTTTCTGGGACCCAGGACGGGTGACGGTCAATCCAAGTACAGTATACACATCACACGTAAAATGGCAAAAGGTCACATCACATGATCACCTTTTTTCTAATTACAGGAAAGGCATTTACTATAAGCAATTCACATTTTGCCATAAACCAATTGATTTTCCTCTATGACAAAAATAAGAGATCCTACAAAATACATCAACGCAAATCAATTTAACTACAATGCAATACTCTACTCAAGACTTATCCCCCTGAGATCCGTGATGCGTTGGTCAGGCTCAGGTCAGCCAGCCTGGGCCCCAGAGGCAAAACAAGCAAGCAAGCGAGGTCAAGTGAGGGTCAGCCGCCAACACACGCAGTTAGTCCTTTGCTCCAAAATCTTCTCTTTGGTATTTCGCTTGGGGCGTACGGGTCCTAGCATGCTAGCGGAACTTTTCTCGAGTCGATCATCTTTTTAACTAAGACCTCACTGCATCCGTGACGTAGAAGGTCCCCGGCTACCGCGCCCACTGCTAGGAGCTGTTGACATCTGGATGATAGCTCTGATGCGGCGCTGAGCCGACTGTTCAAGGAGGAAAACGTTAGGTTCAATGAGTTAGTACGCAATACTTAACTAAATTGCTGTCCTAAATAAAAGTTACAAACTAGAAACCTTTACAATTAAAGCTAGAACTAAGTTATGAAACATGATTGCAAAAGTTAACACATTCATGACATTCATAAAGCTACCACAATGTTAAATATTCAAAAATAAGAGATTTCCTCTAAAGTAAGTGGTGCAGAATCACAAAACAGCAGCAGCAAAGATGTTTTATTACTAGAATTTCATTCTATGTAGCCAGATCGGATCATATTGGTTACTACAAAATGTCCCTCATTCTGACTAACTAATGGAGAACTTTTCACTTCCCCTAACAAACCACCTTTAAGTGACCCCTTTCCGAGTGTTTAGAAGTGTGTTTTATTATAACTATTATTCTATTCCACAGAAACTTATGCAGACATTATACAACTTCTATGACGGCTTAACTTACGGGCATCATCAACCACAACAGACAAATGACTTTTTTACCTGTACAGAGAAGAAAGGGCCTACAATGTGGACGGTAGTATCTTCAGAAGTAGTGGAGCCTTGTTGAGGAAGCTTAATTACTGAACCTGTCTGACGTTGGAGATCACGAACATTCTGACCACCTTTACCGATTATTCGGCCGACCTGAAAAAAATATACCATTAGCAAATTCATGTGCAGAACCCTCCCAAATAGGATGCACTGATAGGGGCATGAACAAATGAGGAGAGTACTGTGGACATCACTTTCAACTGTCCAACCACAGAAAAATTCTGTACTTTAATTAAAATGAAATGCAAGTTCACACGCAAATTGAAGTCAATACTTTCGACGTGGAAATTATAACTTTCATGACCACATTAAGATACTATTTAATCATTAAAATCCTTCACAGCATCCTTGAAAAAAATTATGTTCAATAAAACTTTATTTCAATTGAAGGGAAATACATGATCACATAGTGACGACATTATATACCTCACAATGTGCCAAATACAAACTGAACAACACAAATAACCAAATTTCATTAACTCAAAATCTACCAGACACAGAAAAAACAAATAACCTTTTAAGCACTTGACTCGCATGAAATTTACAATGATTTCAAAGGAAAAAAAATATGAAACCAACTAAGTAGAACTTTAGAAAACCAATAAAATTCTTTTTTAATAAAATGGGAAAATTATTTTCAGTACAAATCCAATATTCTCTTACAGCAAAGAAACAAATAAGCTTTTAAGCACTTTACCCACATAAATTATTATTATTAATAGGGGTTAGTTTTTCCAGACCTCTGAGTCTCAAGTAGACTCTTCTCGGGCTGGTTTACTCGCATAAAATTTACAATGATTTCAAAGGCTACAAAAAATGAAACCAACAAAGTACTTTAACTCTACATGAAAAATAATTTTTTTTAACAAGAAAATTATTCCTTCAATACAAATCCATCATTTTCATACAGTCCACACCTGTGGTATGTCCCAGGCACATCAGTCTTTTGCCTAACAGAGAAAGAGCTATAGCCCTCGATGTGCCACCTGGAACCTAAGGTATTATCTGGATATGAGGTAGCAAGTTAGTTAGGATTAAAAGCAGATCACCAAAGGGATGCCCGGGTCCTAGAAAGGTGCTCACGGCCTAAATGACCAGGAAACAAAAGCCTAAGAATGTTCGAGACCAATTAAGAGCACTTAGGGACTAAAATTGGTAAAGAATCCTATTTTCAAATTGTTGCAGACATGGTGCTTGTAAAGAGGGTAGGTGTCTACTGATCCAGGAAGTGAGGACAATATAAGCAAGATGTTGAAACAAATAGTCCTGGGAGGATATGTCCCGGAAGATACCATTCAAGAAAGTATAACTGACCACCTAATACCAGTAGTACCAAGAAGTTCAACTACTCTATATCCAGAGAGGGTATATCCCTATAATAATAGTACTTGCAAAATTAAGACTTCAACTCCAACCAAACCACAATTAAAGAGACAGTCATCCTCTCAATTATGCATGTTCACCTATTAGGCAACTCTACATTATTAAAAAAAACTGGCACCCAGGCACTCAAAGTGTTGGCAATGCGCCAAGCATTGATATGACATGTCGCCATGTGGAGGAGTAATGATGATAGTTTATATTTGACAACGTCTCCAAGGGTTGAGAGAGAGAGAGAGAGAGAGAGAGAGAGAGAGAGAGAGAGAGAGAGAGAGAGGATTAGTGATAGAATATGGGAGTGGAGTTGTAAATGGTGGTTCGGTGGCTTCTCCCGTAAGCGTGTCTGTTGTGGTGCTCTGTTGTGTAGTATGTCAGTGGCAGAGTCTGTTACGGGAGTCGAGAGCAATAAGGCGTTCGTGGAAGGCATAAAGTTGGTTTTGGCAGCAGTCTTGTCCGTTGATGTGTTAATTGATAGATTTTGGGGTTGTACAGTTGTTGCGCGTGTCTGTCTGGTTGTGGTGAGGTTGAAGAGGTTGGTAGTAGCGTTTCGGTGGTCTGTGATTGGTGTTGGAAGGCAAAAAGTTGGTTTTGGCAGCAGTCTTGTCCGTTGCTGTGTTAATTGATAGATTTTGGGGTTGTACAGTTGTTGCGCATGTCTGTCTGGTTGTGGTGAGGTTGAAGAGGTTGGTAGTGCGTTTCGGTGTCTGTGAGTGGTGGTTGGGACAGTGTTGGTGTTGGCAGGTTGTTGTGTTCTTTCGGGCTGTTGGTGTTCGTCTGCAGTGATTTGTCGGGTTGTTGAGTGGTTGTGGGGTTGTGGGTCTCCGCTGGTTGGTTTGTGATTGGTTATCAGCGGTGGTTGTGTCTCGGCTAGCTTATAGCCTATGTCTAGCGGACAGCACCGCCTAGCCCGTGTTTGTGTTTTGTGTGTTCTGTATTTCGTTGAACCAATTGTCCTGCAGGTTAAAAGTAACGTAAAGGGGAAAGTGCAAGTGTGGGAAATTTTGTCAGCTTGTACGATTAACGTAACTGTGGGAAGTGTGCTTGCTTTTTTTCACTTAGCTTTGATTTTGCCACAACCACAGCATAAAATTCACATAGACCTATGAAGTTATTCAGCATTGCGATGAAATTGGCAGTAAAAATGTCTGAAAGATGTAACAAGAGGAAAACCTTGCAACTACACAATGAAATGATTGTTGGGATGGTGTGGAAAGTCAGGTGGAAGAGAATATGAGGGGTTGCAGCTAGGGGCTGAAAGGACACTACAAAGAACCTCAAGTAATGCCTGCAGTGCATTGCACAAGGTGCACTGACAGCACTAACGCTCCCAGGGAGCAAAGCAGCTAATGACAGGGACAGTACATAAATCATGAGAGCTTGTCATAATAGTTGGACAATCTAGCATGAACCCATCATAACACACAGTAGCGACTGCTTGGCCAATTCTAATACGGCAGAGCAACCGAGACGTTTCGAGATTTTCGGTTCACGACAGTTTAGGATAGAATTAGTGAAAGTTGGAAAGAGGTCTTCTGGTCTTACTCAACTACGAGTTTCGTTTGACTAACCTGCGATGATGGAACTATGATTTCAACTGTTAACCGAACATCCTCTACTCCAACGCCATACCCTTCCTCTCTTATCTTCTCAAAGATAAGGAACTGCGCCTAGAATGGAAAGCAGGGAATTAGTTCCAGTTCTTAACAAGCAATTTTAGTGAAATGGGAAACTGGCCATTTGAATACTGTACTGCATGTACATATATCTTCCTGTGGTACATACTATATACATACTATTAATATCAGCACAGACAATTCTTTAATACCATCAACTCATAACAACTTTGTTGCCCTATCACATAAAAAATGAGAAACTAGAAAATAACCGCATCTACCTTCCACTGGGCTTCAGGGGTGCCAACAATAGTAACTTTCCGCTCTGTCTGTTCGGTGGGTCGTCCTTCTTCCTCGAGTGCTGCAATTTTCACCGATGCCCCACTAAACCGAATTATGTTACGAATATGAGAACCTTTCGTACCAATGATTGCTCCTACTGCTGAATTGGGGATGTAGAGGTATGCAGTTTCCTGTAAATAAATAATTCATATTAAGAGTTAGGTTTTAGGGGGCATTTTATTCTGGAAGAGGATCATCACACTTATCGAGGTCTAACCTGACCACCGAGTTGAGAATGTTCTTTACTAACAATTTCATTCACTATTAAAGAATATGAAGTGAAAGTGACATACACCTCAACGTAAGCTTTGATGAATCTAATTCCCTTCACAAATCTCTATAAGAATACAGTACACTGTATACCTACAAACTATGTTATCTTTCCAGTGAGAACTTACAAAGATTAATCTAACTTACAAAAAAAATCTACCCTAATATATTACAATCTTATTTGCTCCTGAAGTGTTGAAATGCCTTGAAATAATTCTTACCTTATAAACATATTAATCCATTACCTACTGCAGATCAATACAAAGTAGTATTTAAGAACAGCCAAGTGTTACAAAATATCTTAACTACTTGCGTTGCCAAGTTCAGCCAAACACCGGTCAAATTTCTTATAGAAGTAGGTAACAGTTTTGTATATTGACTATAAAACAAACATTAGCAATGTTCAAAAATTCAATTTTAATAAGAACACCAAGCAATTTCTATGTCCCAATATTGCTGCGCAGAGGCCAAGTTGGAAATGAGACCGTCAAACAAATTCATAATCTGTGCAAGTCGCCCATATCAGCGACACAAAAATGCGGCGAGAGCTTTCTCCTGCGCTTACCTCACACACTTCTGACCCATGAGAACCATGGCCCTGGACAGGAGATGGATACAGGGGAGGGTATGTGGTCGGAGAAGAGCCGTACATGCCCATGCCACCACTCGCACTACCGCTGCTGCGGGGAAGTCCAAAGCCCACAGTTGACATCATGGCCATTGGATGTAAACCTGGGAACATGGCGCTCTGAGGAGCAAACGCTTGCAAGTCATTTTCATAGCTTGTCCTAAGGCGTGAACTGATCATGTTTTCTGCTACTGCTATATCATCAATGTTGCCCTGTGGGAGAGAGTGCAATTATTCACAGTTCTTTTATCGCAGTTGTTACTTTGCATGTACCAAGAGTGCCTTTTAAAAAGTATGTAATCTAGTTACAAAAAGTTATGCATAAGGAAATCAAATTATAAAATAGCAACTTGGCATTGTCCTAGTTTACCCATAGTATTGGGGCATGACTAAAATCACCCTTTTTCTCCGGAAAATTATATTTCTTATATTACCATATAAATTATACAGATATCATTGTACCTCTATTTTGTATATATTAAACAGTATATCCCGATGATTATAAAATTAAGCTCACCTGTTTGTATAGGCATTTGAGCCCCAAAATAAAATAAATAGGCGGCATGGCAATGAAAGGAAAGTTGTATTTATTTCTACTCATCTTTGAAGCACCATCTACTCTTCACAGTCATTGAAGAATATCATCAAGTTACTATGACGTACAAAGATGGTCAAAGACATCTTAAGAAATCATGAATGCTAGTAGACCTGAACTTAGGACTTAGTAGTAGGCTAAATCTTAGCTTGCTTTTTATATAGAAAGCAGGGATAATGGTGTCCTACAAGATTTAAAAGGTGCATGGGAACAATCACAGCTTATACATCACAATAATACACATTTTAAACTTGCAAGTCAACAAACATTATGACTAAAAATGAATATTCAGAACTAGAATTATGAATAACATCAAAGAATGTGACTAAAGACTATGGCTTAGGGCGGACGGATGAAGGCTATCATACTCTATGTCATTTCTTTCACTAGTATGCAAATTGGTTACATTAGTTTTATTTACGCCATAAGAGCACAATTAAGTACTAAAAGAAAAAGTCCTCTTCATACACACTTGAGTTCTCTTCAATGCAAGACACAACACTTGGCCAACAAACACAATGAAGTATGACTGATCTAAAATAGCAAAAATTTCACAAAACCCAAGAACATTGACCAACCCAAAAAGGGGCTACATACTAACCGCAAAATTCTTCAAAGTAAGTAAATTTCATTCCCTGTAATGAAAAAATCAAGAACACTTTCCCTGGTGGTATTACTGATGCAACTTCTTGAAAGTTTGAAAAAGCTGTATTACAGGTACTGTAATACCATAAACAGATGTGCACCACTGCCTTCATTTCAAGTGTTTTATGTGAAAATACATACTGGGACTTCCGTTAAATTGTCACTCATGGAGTCATTTGACAGAAGGCTGACCTACTATTGACAAAGACTTGCTACATACAAATAGCTGCCATAGAATATACACCTCTAATTTTAAACATACAAAACACCCAAGATATGAGAACAATCATTTACATTTTATTGTAAACAGTGGTAACAAAATAACAGCTAAGACAGGATGTCAAAATAACTACCTTTATGGTAATAATTCTTTCCAGATTGAAACTGTTGATATCATTTATACTAGAAATGGTGATCTTCGTACTGGTGTCGTCCATGATTTTCTTGATGGTGTTCCCTCCTTTGCCGATGATGCGGCCAATGAGATTGTTGTGAGCAAGAATCTTCAGGGGAATCTCACTAAAAAGGAAAACGGGAGACATTTTACATGATGAAAAGTCACGAGCAAGATGAGAGTCAAACATTACTACTAGTTTGTAAGCATTCACTATTAAGATAACTTACCTGATACTAATTGTAAAATATATTGAACTGCCATAGAGAATATAAAGAACAAAGTATATATATCCTATATATACTTTTAACTTATTTATATAATATACAGTGGGCCCCCTATTTGCGGATTTCTCTCTCGTCCATATCTAACCATTATTCACGGTATTTTTCTATGAGAAAAACACAAATCCCCGTTTTTGTTTTTTTATCAATTTCATCATAAAATGCACTGTGTTAGTTATTGAAAAAAACGGGTATAAAAATTTTGAATGGATTTTTCTGGAGTTTTAACAAACAAAATATGCCATTTTCAGATTTTATAGGAAATCCAACTATTCGCGGTGTGTGTGTGTGTTTTTTACACATCCCTCGCAAATACGGGAGACCACTGTAGTATATACTTTTAACTTACTTGTTAAGCGTACCATTTCAAAATAAATCACCAATATGACCTACAGGTATGCATAGAATCAAATTTGTTAAGTGTTTAGTAATTGAGAAATACTAAACACTATTTTAGAATCAAATTTGTTAAGTGTTTAGTAATTGAGAAATACTAAACACTATTTTGAGACATATACTAAACACTAAAAGAGCAAGACAATACTAAATACATTAGGGGGAGAGAAAGAAAAATCTAAAATACATTAGCTAGTACTGTAACTCCTCCTTTCGTTTGCCTTAGATTAAAATGAGTTCCTTTACACTCAAAAGTTTTGATAAAAAACTGCTTATACTCTTTGACTGAAGCAAAACAATTACTGTAACAGAAATACCTGGCTAGTCAACATTCAAAATTAAACATACATTGCTGTACACTGAGAAACAAAGAACGAACTAACCAGATCTGCAAAAATTCAATAGTATATCAAACTATGATCACTTTCATTAATGAGAGAAGAAAAAAAAAAAAAAAAAAAAAAAAACACACACACACACAAACACCTTTCCCAATTGTAAAAAATTCAAACTGCATTACATTAATCAGCTCTGAAGCACAAAATTATTTCAAGCTTGGTGCATAATTTTCTCGTAAAACTTTCTTCACGAATCATAAAAACTCTTTGCACTACTTCATTGGTATATGAGATATTCTTAATATGTTTAGTGAAAAAAGATAATGATGAAACTGCACTGCAAACACGATATCTCTCGTTCTATGGTAGTTTCCAAGACCCCAATGAAACTGGACAGCCAACATGATATCTCACTCTACAGTATAGTTTTAAAAGACCAAGGTCATCTATTATCAAAGGATCTGTTTCCTTATCGGTGATAAATATTGGAGCCGAGTACTGTAATGTTAAAAGAGAACAGTACCCACAAACAGCAGAATGCAATGCTGCTGGGAAAAGAATTGGTCTTCGTAAGTGATCAGCACCATTTTGTATACAAGGTTTAAATGATGTTATAATTGGTATCTTGACCAAAAATAAATTGGAACAGTCATTTCCCTGTAAAGCCAGGTAACCTTTCATCTATATCAAATGAATTTCCAATATTGAAATTTTAGATTGCTTACATTTTTCAGCTAAAAGAATGTGGAAACAAATAACCATTGCGCTATGAGAGTACCTTCCAGTACACCCTATAGCTTGCCTGGTGTAGTGTATTCTAGGTTGTAACAAAGGTCCACTGCACTAACTACTCAAGATCCAAAATGCATGCACAAAATACATCACTCTTTTGTACAGTATCTCAAAGAAAAATGCTTTGTTGCAGTGTCTCTTACAAGCAGATGTACAGCAGTAAAATTTACCATCTACAAAAGGTGAAGTTTCAGTACACCAATTAAATACAATGTTCACCTTTTATCCTACTGGTCCTAAAATTTGATCAAGATGACTTTAGTGCAGTATTTTGTGTATTATGTAAACACACTGAAGATGATTTGGGATGGCAGGAAAAAGAACATTCAAGGTGGTAGTAGTGGTATCAGTTAGATGGGCCAGCAAACTGTGAGGTCGTGACTCCAATAGGGAATTCTAGCAAAATGTGCATGATCAAACTACAATCTAACCATGTAAAGGTTAGAGCAAATCTAACTGTACAGTAAACAACAATCTAATCTTGTATTTGTTAGAAAAATCTAACAGTAATAAGTAGCTTCATTCTTATAAACAGACCAGTCACCTTGCTGCACTTACAACTATGATTAGTATAAAGATTTTCCCAGAGAATACTTATTCTGGAACAAAACTGGCCCCTGGGGCACTGTAACAACGCTTAATCTAAACCTCATATGGATGACTGCATACTACTTTGATAACTGTAGCTCTGTTCTTGAAATTAGACTTTTTCCTACATATTTCAATGTATGTTAAAACTTTGGACCCCTACTGTCACTATTTTGCCACAAGCTTTGAACCAGATAAAGTAGATTCATTTTTCTGGTCTGGTATTACAAGGGATTTTTAAATAACCTCTATTTTAAACCTTTTTTTCTCCTTATTTATCTACCTCCTTTTGGAACAGGATAAGGACCCTACCTGAACAAACTTGTATCTCTGAGCCAGGAATGCTTTATACCAGATCCAATAAATTTGGAGAAATTTGAAAAAGTGAACGATTTACCAACTAAAATTCACCTGGAAAGTTCAATTAAGCTTACAGCTGCTCAGGCCAGAGAAGGTATCTTGAACAAATGCTAAACTAACTTGAGAACTGTTAAATACTGTTAAGTTTCTTGATGAAGTAATGAAACTGAACTTGTGAACTCCATGCACCAACTACAGTAATCTTCATCATTAGCTACCAGTGGGTCAAGTCTTAAACCATGGTTCAAAAGACCTCTCCTTTTAGTTATGGAACTTCACTCAAAAAAGCATTTCAATTTAGAGAATACTTCATTAAACAAATTACAAACCATTTATCTGACTATCAAATATTGTACAGGAATAAAAGATTATTTAAGCAAATTATTTAGATTAATCAACATCAATAATAATGAGTACAGTGCTACCCGACTTTTTCGTGGGGATAGGTACCACAAACCACGGCGGAAGTGCAAAACTCCTTTAACAACGTTCATAATTGCCAGATACCAGGTTGCTCTTAAACTAAATCGCTTATAACAGACTATTTTTTACCAGTTCACTACCTCATTTAATATGAAAAAAAAAAAAAAAAAAAACAAAGTGAATTAGTGATAATTTTAGTGATATGGCCCAAAGAAAATTGGCAAATTGGTTAAAGTTCATGTGGAAACGTGAAAAATACATTCCACAAAAATCTGTGACAAAGTGGTGTAGCACTGTAGTGTGTTTGGCTAAAAAAAATCAAATGCTTAAATATTCACTCACTATAAATACAATATTATAAAAAATACTCAAGATCAATCTGAGCCCACTTCCAATTGCCAAATGGGCCTCATGTGAAAACTACCCTTCAACCTCAGCTGTAAAATTTGACTCGCCAACCAGACACATGGTGGATAATAATCTAACGCTTGGAGGGACACCCACTAGCCTCTACAAGACAATGCAGAAACGGCAGTCCAACAAACATTACCTTTCAACCTTAGCAAGACCTATTTAAAAACCCAACGCTTACAACAAAGTTTGACTGTCAGCATCAAAAGCAGGTAAAATCTAACTTTCTTCTACTCTAAAAGCAACAAAACCATTACCATATATTCAAAACCTTAACTAATGCATAAACCTGCAGTTGATTTCTCTGCCATCAAACACTAAACAGCAAACTACCTGATGGCATGACCCTAAAATTTGCACTGAGCTACAATGTCTAAGATTTAAAGCCTCAAATACCTATAAAGCATAAACACTTTCCACAAAGGGCTGAAATCCCCTCAATAAATCTAAGACAAAGTAACAGTTATTCCACAATATAATCAGTACAACACGCATCTGAACACTGAAGCACCCAGATGCTTTTATTGCCAGAACACACCAAAATCCATTTGGTCAATCTCTGAGCCTTAGAGCACCAACGCAATCCATTAAAAGTACAGGCAGTCCCCGGGTTACGACATTCTCGGCTTAAACGTTCCGAGGTTACAACGCTTTTCAGTTATATTCATGAGACATTATTTCCAGGGTTACGACGCCTACAACGCTCATCTGACAGATGAAATATGACACCAAAAATGGAAAATAATCAATATTTGAAGGTTTTTTTGATGAAAAATGCCATAAGAATGCAGTTTACATAGTTTTCAATGCACCCAAAGCATTAAAAGTAAGGTTTTCTTAGGATTTTTGACAATGTTCTGGCTTACGACGATTTTCGGCTTACGACGCGTCTCAAGAACAGAACACTCGTCGTAACCCGGGGACTGCCTGTACTCTACTTAACTTTATAAAAAACAGAATCCTTAAAGTATCCTTAAAACCAACCACTCCTGATCCTTAGCCTTAACAAGCACAACACAACAAGAGATCCCTCACCCCTTCCTTATGTTATCTGCCTCCGGATCCATGTCATCCAATCCCCTGCAATCAACAAGTTTGAAAAATCACTGAAGATGATTGGAAAGCCCCTGGAAACAGCTTTCAAAACAGAATTAAATGCTTAAATATTCACTTACTAAGATCAATCTGAGCCCACTTCCAATTGCCAAATGGGCTTCATGTGAAAACTACCCTTCAACCTCAGCTGTAAAATTTGGCTCGCCAACCAGACACATGGTGGATAATAATCTAACGCTTGGAGGGACACCCACTAGCCTCTACAAGACAATGCAGAAACGGCAGTCCAACAAACATTACCTTTCAACCTTAGCAAGACCTATTTAAAAACCCAACGCTTACAACAAAGTTTGACTGTCAGCATCAAAAGCAGGTAAAATCTAACTTTCTTCTACTCTAAAAGCAACAAAACCATTACCATATATTCAAAACCTGAACTAATGCATAAATAAACCTGCAGTTGATTTCTCTGCCATCAAACACTAAACAGCAAACTACCTGATGGCATGACCCTAAAATTTGCACTGAGCTACAATGTCTAAGATTTAAAGCCTCAAATACCTATAAAGCATAAACACTTTCCACAAAGGGCTGAAATCCCCTCAATAAATCTAAGACAAAGTAACAGTTATTCCACAATATAATCAGTACAACACGCATCTGAACACTGAAGCACCCAGATGCTTTTATTGCCAGAACACACCAAAATCCATTTGGTCAATCTCTGAGCCTTAGAGCACCAACGCAATCCATTAAAAGTACAGGCAGTCCCCGGGTTACGACATTCTCGGCTTAAACGTTCCGAGGTTACAACGCTTTTCAGTTATATTCATGAGACATTATTTCCAGGGTTACGACGCCTACAACGCTCATCTGACAGATGAAATATGACACCAAAAATGGAAAATAATCAATATTTGAAGGTTTTTTTGATGAAAAATGCCATAAGAATGCAGTTTACATAGTTTTCAATGCACCCAAAGCATTAAAAGTAAGGTTTTCTTAGGATTTTTGACAATGTTCTGGCTTACGACGATTTTCGGCTTACGACGCGTCTCAAGAACAGAACCCCCGTCGTAACCCGGGGACTGCCTGTACTCTACTTAACTTTATAAAAAACAGAATCCTTAAAGTATCCTTAAAACCAACCACTCCTGATCCTTAGCCTTAACAAGCACAACACAACAAGAGATCCCTCACCCCTTCCTTATGTTATCTGCCTCCGGATCCATGTCATCCAATCCCCTGCAATCAACAAGTTTGAAAAATCACTGAAGATGATTGGAAAGCCCCTGGAAACAGCTTTCAAAACAGAATTAAATGCTTAAATATTCACTTACTAAGATCAATCTGAGCCCACTTCCAATTGCCAAATGGGCTTCATGTGAAAACTACCCTTCAACCTCAGCTGTAAAATTTGGCTCGCCAACCAGACACATGGTGGATAATAATCTAACGCTTGGAGGGACACCCACTAGCCTCTACAAGACAATGCAGAAACGGCAGTCCAACAAACATTACCTTTCAACCTTAGCAAGACCTATTTAAAAACCCAACGCTTACAACAAAGTTTGACTGTCAGCTTCAACAAAAGCAGGTAAAGTCTAACATTCTTCTACTCTTATAAGCAACAAAACCATTACCATATATTCAAAACCTGAACTAACCTGTAGCGTGTGCCCGCGAGTTTTGAATTTTCTGTCGTGACGTCAGAGACCTAAGCTAAGTATATATCTGGCAGGGAAGTTCATGTACAAAACTAAGACTTAAGTAACAGTTATTCCACAATAATATCAGTACAACATGCATCTGAACACTGAAGCACCCAGATGCTTTTACTGCTAAACACCAAAATCCATTTGGTCAATCTCTGAGCCTTAGAGCACGAAGGCAATCCATTAAAAGTACTCGACTTAACTTTATAAAAAAAAAAAACAGAATCCTTAAAGTATCCTTAAAACCAACCACTGCTGATCCTTAGCCTTAACCCTTCGTGGACTGGTGGAGTCCCTGAGACCCCCAGTGAATCTTTGGTATGACATATCTCTTTCGCTATCTACTAAAAAATACCCATATGCGATTAATTTTATCATTAGTGGTTTATGAATATTCACAAGTGTTAACAGCTTAGGATAATCAATTTTAAGGGAATGACAGCTAAAAATACCTCTGGGGTGGGGTCCGTAGGGACCCCATCGGTCTTCCGTGTCCCTAATTCTTCCTACTGGTTTGGTTTGGTGCAATTCTAAAACTCTGTGTTTTTTTTAGCTTAGAGCACTCTGCCTAATCTACATATCAAATACTTTTTCCATAATATTATTTCTGAAGTAATTTACTGGGAACACTTAGGAAAAATAAACGGCAAATACCCCTATCATTTCAAGCATCGCGGTATCGCAAAGTGCAATCAACAAAGTTTGGCTTCAGCAAAGATCACCATCTTATGATATGCAGCTATGTCCCAAAGATCAATAAGGCAGTAATTTTACTGAGCACAATGCATTATGACAATAAGATACAAGAAGATTAACCTTTCAAACCCGATATGATTTTGGACTATAATGCAACAAAAGGTGGGGTTGATACCATAGACCTCTTAGTCAAGAACTATGCATGTAAAAGAATCACCAATAGATGGCCTTTGGTTATTTTTTACTGGATGATTGATGTTGCAGGATATAATGCTGCTGTATGTTTCATGGAAGAAAATTCTAATGTCTATACTGGAAACCAAAAGCGCAGGAATTTTGTCTCTGACTTAGCTGAACAGCTTTGTAAGCCACAGATCCAGCGGCTTTTCAGAGATTTACAAGCTAATTTCCCAAGGCATATAATTCAATGTATGGAAGCCTTCATGAGTAAGGAAGACACAGCACCACCCTCTACAACCCAAGAAACCAAGAAAAGGCGTTGTTTCAAGTGTCCGAGGAAGCTGGACACACACACACACACACACACACACACACACACACAAAAAAGTGCACATAATGGACTCAGTGTGTGATGCACATTGTAACTTTATTTGTAAAGATTACATATCAAATTTGCTTGATGTGTAAGTCGCATTGTGTCAAAAAGAACCAAAAACAATAACCTGTATGTCTTTTTTGTCATTAATTGCTAATATTTACTTGTTTAATTGAGGAGAATTGTAATTTTGTAAAGGCATTTTTCACCTTTTTTTTTCTTACACACAAATGGGAATTTTTTTTACAATAATTACAAAAAGTATATTGGGTTTCATCATAAAAGGCCTGAAGAATACACATATAAAGTACAATAATTTTGAGTTTATACATAATGTATTTATCTGACTCAAAAGAATGGTGTCCGTGTGGACCCCATTAGTCTTCTAGGTAATTTTGAAACCCCCAGTCCACGAAGGGTTAACAAGCACAACACAACAAGAGATCCCTCACCCCTTCCTTATGTTATCTGCCTCCGGATCCATGTCATCCAATCCCCTGCAATCAACAAGTTTGAAAAATCACTGAAGATGATTGGAAAGCCCCTGGAAACAGCTTTCAAAACAGAATTAAATGCTTAAATATTCACTCACTAAAATCAATCTGAGCCCACTTCCAATTGCCAAATGGGCCTCATGTGAAAACTACCCTTCAACCTCAGCTGTAAAATTTGGCTCGCCAACCAGACACATGGTGGATAATAATCTAACGCTTGGAGGGACACCCACTAGCCTCTACAAGACAATGCAGAAACGGCAGTCCAACAAACATTAGCTTTCAACCTTAGCAAGACCTATTTAAAAACCCAACGCTTACAACAAAGTTTGACTGTCAGCTTCAACAAAAGCAGGTAAAGTCTAACATTCTTCTACTCTTATAAGCAACAAAACCATTACCATATATTCAAAACCTGAACTAATGCATAAACCTGCAGTTGATTTCTCTGCCATCAAACACTAAACAGCAAACTACCTGATGGCATGACCCTAAAATTTGCACTGAGCTACAATGTCTAAGATTTAAAGCCTCAAATACTTATAAAGCACAAAAACTTTCCACAAAGGGCTGAAATCCCCTCAATAAATCTAAGACTTAAAGTAACAGTTATTCCACAATATAATCAGTACAACATGCATCTGAACACTGAAGCACCCAGATGCTTTTACTGCCAGAAAACACCAAAATCCATTTGGTCAATCTCTGAGCCTTAGAGCACCAACGCAATCCATTAAAAGTACTCTACTTAACCTTTTAAAAAAAACAGAATCCTTAAAGTATCCTTAAAACCAACCACAACACAACAAGAGATCCCTCACCCCTTCCTTATGTTATCTGCCTCCGGATCCATGTCATCCAATCCCCTGCAATCAACAAGTTTGAAAAATCACTGAAGATGATTGGAAAACCCCTGGAAACAGCTTTCAAAACAGAATTAATCGTAAACCCTATAAATCAAGTGTTGAAATAAATGAGTTATTCGGAAACCTGCAAAGGAACACTTTCAACTACAATGGGTAAACATTGACAAAAAAAATAAAAGAAAAAAAAGTTCAACACCACAAAACAGAAAGGTCCTCTCTTTTTCACAGATGTTAATTATGCAAGCTATATGAACATGAACCACACACAAACAAAAAATATAGTAATGCTACAATGAGAAATGAACACAGTCTAGTAGCAATATCATGGGAAAGAAGGAAAAATATTTACCCTTTGTTTGTGTTTTTTGCTTCCTCTTGCATAACTTCTAATATTCTTTTACAGGCATTGGTGCAGTTTTCTGGATTTCCATAGATCGTAATTGCTTTCTCTAACGATCCAGCGTTGTCCTTTCTATGCACATCTACACGAGCACGAGTCTGAAAAAGATTGGGAATGTAAGAACTATGCTTGAATGAACTCTACATAGGTCAAAGGCCCTGTTAGTCTCCAGGGGTGCCCTTAAATCTTACAGATCTGTGGCACTAAGACTACACAATGAGAATGTAAAATAACAACCTTTTATATGAGAGCAACTCATCAGGAAGCAGTTAAGAGTTAACTCCATTGGTAAATGACTACAAGCTGCTTATTTGATTATAAGTACTTGTACAAGGATTGCTATTGAATTTCAAATACAAGATCTACTGTAGATGGACTAATAACTTCAGTATCCAATTCCAATCCTTTAATATAGATGCTTTTAGGAAAATGATCAATCAAAATAGGTTAAATTCAAGAGACGTGTGTCAGAGGATGGGAAAATCCAAACCACCTTCAGTTGCACAGAACACTGAAGCTAATCAAGTAATAAATCCAAGTTATTAACAGATATTGCATATTGCCTACATTCTGTGAGAAACTGTAAAACATATACCGTATCACGCTTCAAAAAGTAGCACGTGTTTAAGAGGTCAAAGTAAACTAGTTTAATCCTTGAACCCTGACAACGGCAAAAACCCGACCCTCCAATACTGCGATGCCGTGAAAGTACAGTCAAATTACCTGTTGTGTGATTGTCCTAATTGTGGAACCCTGCCGACCTATAATGGCCCCAACCATCTCGCTGAGTACCAGAATGCGAAGAGGGAAATCGGTATGTCGCTGCGACGGGGACGTCGCCCCTGGACCGCCCATACGTCCGCCCATCGGTCCTCCGCCCATGGCGCCTCTGGGGTTCCGCCTTCTATCCATGAGTCTGTCTACTCTGAGAACTCCTCCGTCTAGGTTGTAGCCGTTTAATCTCTTGGCAGCTTCTTGGGCGGCGTCCATGCTCTCATAGGTAACATGCACCACCTGCGGAAAGGAATTATTGGCCATTAAAAGGGAACGAACAAGTTTAACAGCATTCTGGGAGCTATTTTCAAAATAATGAAAGTGGTCTATGGGAGGGACTATACAAGATTACAGTACTTTGGATGTGACATACAAGATTACAAAAGGAACTACTATATGAAGATAAAGCAGGGCTCTGACAATACTTATACATACTGAGGAAATTCTTATTAAACAAAGCAACCATGTGCAGTAGAGAGAGGTGTATTTATACAATTTTCTGTTAGACACAGATAGTCCATGGTTAAGGAAATAAACATAAAAAATTTAAAAAATCAAATCTTCGTCAATAATACTGGGCATCAATTCCCTTGAACAGGCCCAGGAGGAGAGAGAGAGAGAGAGAGAGAGAGAGAGAGAAATTACAAAATTTTTCTTTCATTCCACAACTAGATATTGAAATCTGTAAGGAGATATTTAGGCCTCCCTCTCTCTCTCTCTCTCTCTCTCTCTCTCTCTCTCTCTCAGCATTCACAAATTTCCAACACTGGAAATGCCACAGCCACCATAGGCCTAAAAGCTTTTGAAGGCCACAAGCAGAAAGCTTGTGAGCAGAGTAACAAGACACTGGATGATAACCACCTTCAAAGAGAGAAAGAAACTGACTATTATCAACAGCTATTTTAACGATTAACGAAGAAAATTAAAAAAAAAAAATCAAAATTGCAATGATTAACGAGTCAAAATTCAGACAAACCCGTTAAGTTTAACAATTAACGAAGCCACAGGTAGGATAAACCCACGATTTTAACGATTAACGAAACCAAAGTTCGGATAAACCCGTAATTTTAACGATTAAAGTAGTCATAATTAAGATAAACCCGTTAAGTTTAACAATTAACGAAACTGTGATTCAAATAAACCTATAATTTTAACGATTAAAGTAGTCATAATTAAGATAAACCCATTAAGTTTAACAATTAACGAAACTGTGATTCAAATAAACCTATAATTTTAACGATTAACGAAGCCAAATTCAGATAAAACCAATAATTTTAACGATGAACGAAACAAAATTTCAATATAACCCCAAATTTAACGCCTTGTTTTTTAGGCCTACTATGCGACTCTTGGGTGGCGCACGGCCGAAGTTCGGGGCAAAATGATCCTTCAGAACATTGGGCACTTGGGTTCAACTGCCCATTCTAGGTATTTAAAGTAATATCGATCAACGTGAACGCGAAATTTTAAAAAATAAATATATATGACCCTACAGATAAACAAATTCGTACTCAAATCGCTAGCAACGTTGCTATGGGGTCATATTTATCCCCAATTAATATGGGGCGTGATTTTTCACAAAATGAATAATAATTTGATATTTTGTCTAAATTTTACTCAAAATATGGTTTTGAAATTGTCAAAAGTACGTGTTCACGTTCCTATAGGGTTTATATAGGATTATACTATCGTCGACGGCCGAACTACCGATAGTTTACTATTAGTAGACTTTAGTTCATTCATTAAATGGTCACCATTACGGTAATTAGTCTCGACATGAATTAAAATTAAATTATATATATAATAACACAAAATTATTCGCTAGGTCTAATGCAGTTTACTATCGTCTACAATCGATAGTTTACCATTAAATTTTATTACTCAAGTCTTTATTTTATTAATTAAATGGTCATCATAACTGTAATTAACCTCGGAAAAAATCATTATAAAAACGAAAAAAAAAAAACGAAAATGTCCGCTAGGCCTAAAGTCACTTACAAAAGTAGATTACTATCGTCCTACTACCAATAATTTACTATTATAATTTACAATTAATTAGTCATTATTTCATTCATTAAATGGTCATCATGACTGTAATTAGTCTCGGTATAAACTGAAAAAGTTAAAAAATTATAAAAAAACTGAATTGTTCGCTATAGGCCTAACGTCACATACCAAAGGTTACTATCGTCTACTACCCGATAGTTTACTATGATTCGCATCGATTTCGTTCATTAATTGGTCACCATGACAAGAATTGACCTAGGTAAAAAAAAAATAAAATAAAAAATAAATAATAAAAATAGCAGACAATTCAAAAATAAATTTAAAAAAATGGCAGACGCTTTCACTGACATCTCCGACCACTTACCAAAGTGGTGGGCATGAGTTTCTTGCCCCTTTCGCCACCGTTGTCATGTGGCCTGGCGCCATACCACACCATCTGAGGTCACTGATGGATTCCCCGAAAAGAGGTCACGAGGTCAAAAGCCAACAACAGAACACCCGAGAACAACAACAACAGCACGGAAGACAGACAGCAAGAGATGTTACTCCTACAACGTCCTGGGCGCTAATGAGGGTCTGTCACGTGGCTCCCGCCTTATAAGTTGGAAGTGTTCGATTCGGTAAATATGGCCAATTTTTATTCCCTACAATAATGCTTATTTGCTGTTCATTTTCTTATGGAAATAACGCGTTACGTGACGTCTTAAATAACGTTCAATGACAAGGTTGTTATATAACGAATACAAATATAACACACAAGACTCGCCCGGGCGTTAATGCTTGTTGATGAAAATGACTTTTAGGATACTTGAACAAATTTGTCCGCCTTAGTGATGGCGGTATGTAGTACTACAAGTTACGATGAAGAAAAAAAAACTTTTAATACATTCCTCCAGCCATGCTTTTGACTTCGAAGGTTCTTTTGAGATACGCCAACCGTTTCATATTTTATAGAAACTGTCAGCTGACGTCAAAAGCCTTTTCAATATTATTTTTAACTGTCAGCTGACGCCAAGAGCATCAACTTCTGTCAGGAAAAAGAGTCAGCAGCTGGTTTTCTGACCTTATGAATATACGTGTATACGGACATAATCAGGACAAACAATAAGGCTATGATTTTTGCACACAGACGAATCTTCAACAGCTTCTGATTTTTTAATGACAAAAAGAGGGAAATGGACTGACAGTGACTCTCTCTCTCTCTCTCTCTCTCTCTCTCTCTCTCTTCTCTCTTCTCTCTCTCTCTCTAGGTTAAGTGAGCCTCTAAATCGTAACTTCGTAACTACGCAAGAAAGATCGGTGACAATGGCTGCTGGCCAGTTTATGTTGGAAAGACTAAACGGGGACCACATAACCACATATCTGACTGCAGAAAGACGGCTACCGTTAAAATGCCAGTCATGTTGGAAAGACTATAAACGGGGGACCACATAACCACATATCTGACTGCAGAAAGACGGCTACCGTTAAAATGCCAGTCATGTTGGAAAGACTATAAACGGGGACCACATAACCACATATCTGACTGCAGAAAGACGGCTACCGTTAAAATGCCAGTCATGTTGGAAAGACTATAAACGGGGACCACATAACCACATATCTGACTGCAGAAAGACGGCTACCGTTAAAATGCCAGTCATGTTGGAAAGACTATAAACGGGGGACCACATAACCACATATCTGCCTGCAGAAAGACGGCTCCCGTTATGCCAGCATGTTGGAAATAAACAAAAAAAAAAAATAAAAACAAAACAAAAAAAAAAATAAAACCCCTAAAAAAAAAAAAAAAAAAAAATTGAAAGCCATAAAAAGAAATCACTAAAAAAACCAAAAATCCCCAAAAGTGGAAAAAAAAGACTATAAACGGGGACCACATAACCACATATCTGACTGCAGAAAGACCACTACCGTTAAAATGCCAGTTTATGTTGGAAAGACTAAACGGGAACCCACATAACCACATAATAGAAAGGAAAAAAACAATAACAAAATCACTAGGCTCATTAATAAAAAACAAATGCTAGACTCATAACTTGCTAACGATGTTTGGAAGGACATCTCTGACTGTAGAAAGAACAACCACCATTAAAAAAACGACAAATAATAATAATAATAATAATAATAATAATAATAATAATAATAATAATAACCCTCTGGGCTCATGATACCTGCGTATGTCCGTCTCTGGAGGCGTACTTTTCACACTTCTCGATCTCGCCCACACTCCGGAGGACTCTCTCCAGCTCGTCCTGTCTAGCGTGTACCGGAACGCCGCTCACTCTGACTCTCGTCTCCAGCCTATGAAGGGGAAAAAAGAAGAAATAAAAGCTATTATTTAATAGATGAAGCAATATTATTAATCCTATACAATCATATAATATATACATCTATGTTATAGATATGTATATGAACTGGAAACTAGGCCTATACTCCCCTTACGAGGAAGGCAAGACACAAAAAAAGCTGCAATTCTTCAGTTTTCTTAATTATTTTGGTCCTAATTCAGGTCAATAAACCAGTATTATTAATATTATATAGTATATATATATATATAATATATATATAATATCTATATAATATATATATATATAGAAATATAAAATGATTGCTTTGGTAGAGTGATTCGTGCAATTGTACTTAAGAGGATTAGACTAGATGCTGGTGAATGAAGCAATTAATGACAAGGAAATATTCTGTCAAGTCTTTTATTGTTGGGGAGTGTTGGAGACTGGCGTTGGCGATTTGGTGGAGATACCACCAAATCGCTCTTGAGTCTTGACCACAGTCTCTCTCTCAAACTCCACAACAGTGACGTTGGAGATTAGTTGGAGATCACGTTGATTGTATGTATAACCTTCCCAACACTATCTCCACCAAATCTCCAACATCGCAAAATATTCTAAAACTTATTACATTACAAATGACCACAATTTATATTACAATTTGACTAAGTCTAGTGTGTGTAATACGTAAATCTTATTCGGACCGTGGCTGATTCGGACCTATATAGTCTTAGCTGATTCGGACCTTTGTTTTGGGTGATTCGGACCCATACAAATAATTTTATAATATAGCAATGATATTAGGGAAACCTTTGATGAACTTTCAGGCAAAGTCAGATGTGGAAAATGGAGAACTGGTCAGTGTTTGGGCGCAGTATTAGGTCAAACAACCATGTGGACGGGGTGGGATCATAAGCTGAAAAAAAAAAGCCAAAAAAGTAACCTCGCATTTTATTCACTTATATCTTTAATATAGGCAAAGGAAATGCTGAATCAGGTGAATTAAGCTTGTCAAAGAGGGCAAATTTGAGAGACATCAGAAATTTAGGTTAATTTGGGCTTGATTTTAGCTTTATTTTTACATGAACTATTTTAAAAATTAGACCAATATGTAACTGTACGAAACGTGAGAGGGAGTGGATTTCCATTGCTTCCCCATAACAGACTTTGGAATGATTATGAATTAAAAACATTGAAACAATATCATAAAACAATGCCACATATGTTACATATGTAAACGCATAATAGATTATCAATAATCCTTTAAAAATGATTACCATTCTCTTGTTTTTGTTGGAGGGCGAAGATCTAATCAATATGTAGTATTAGTGACAGTGATCGGATCAGTGACGGTACTACTGATATGTAATGTAATGCAGAATAATCACCTCACCAGTGGTGAGTTGCAATAAATGGGAAAAAATTATAACCACAATAATGTCAATGGTACTAAAATTGAAAATAGCTTGAGAGAGAGAGAGAGAGAGAGAGAGAGAGAGAGAGAGAGAGAGAGAGAGAGAGAGAGAGAGAGAGAGAGTGTAGGTGTATGCATGCGTATGGTTTTAGGTGGGTGTTCTTTAGTCCTTTTGTTTTATATAGGCCTATGTTATTTTATTTTACTGTCATACTCAGTTTTGTACTATCTTAATGTTTTTGTTTTCGAGTTTTTATTCTTCTTGATTGTTTAATGATTTTCATTGTGCTTCGCTTAGTTTACATAAACTTAATATTTTTATGTAACCTCATATTCTCAATTTTTCGTCAGTCCGTCTGCCGCCAGTCAGTCTCTCCGCTGCCGAAAGTTACTACTGCTTTGAATTTTAGTATTTTCATACTTTTTCAGTTTTGTTTACAGTTCCAAATTTGATTAGGATATATATATATATATATATATATATATATATATATATATATATATATATAATATATAATATATATATATAATGTACTATGAATCATTCAATATATTACACGGGCTCTCTCTCTCTCTCTCTGTGCGTTCGAGGTTAGACACACACGAAGTGAGAGAGAGAGAGAGAGAGAGAGAGAGAGAGAATTAACCCAAACCGCCGAAAACACACCCACGGAGATAGCATCGAACCACAGCCCGCCATATACATATACTCCTCTCTCTCTCTCCTCTCTCTCTCTCTCTCTCTCTCTCTCTTACTTGTACCTGCATGCAATAAACACCCCCCACAACCCCACACTCCCCCCCTTTTTGCCCTTTTCCAGCGATAACACCCCTTTTTCTCCTTACACTCCGCGTAACCCATTGAGATAAAGTCCCCCATTCAGGCGCACGAGAGGTGAAAAGAGGGGGGGGGGGGGGGAAATACCCCCCGCCCCCGTCAGGGGCAGAAGGCTGCGGGGTGAAAGAGCTCCAGATTTGGTTTTTGGGAAGCACTCGGCGTTAACTCTGGGCCCAGCGCCCCCCCCAACCCTCCTTGATAAGACATAGAGGGGGGGCGGGGCTTTTGTATTATTCGTGGGGGCTTGACTGAGCGATTATCTCTGCCGTTATGAATTTCATCATGAAGTTATTATTATTATTATTATTATTATTATTATTATTATCCAAAAGGGACTGGCGTGACTTCCGTCAATAGACGCGTAGGCCTAAACTTGCTCTAGATGTAATTAATGACAAAAAAAATATATATAAGAATACAATTTCCTTACTTCCACCCATATATGCATTGGCCTAAACTTGCTCCAGCTGTAATGAAAAAAAAAAAACTAGAAGTAATTACTGACAAAAACCCTATAAGAATCCCTATAGATGTAATTAATGATAAAAAACTATAGAATCCTCAAGAAGTAATTAATGATAAAAAACTATAGAGTCCCTCTAGAAGTGATTAATGATAAAAAACTATAGAATCCTCAAGAAGTAATTAATGATAAAAAACTATAGAATCCTCAAGAAGTAATTAATGATAAAAAACTATAGAATCCCTCTAGATGTAATTAATGACAAGAAACTCTATAAGAATCCCTCTAGATGTAATTATTGACAAAAAAAACTATAAGAATCCCTCTAGATGTAATTAATGACAAAAACCCTATAAGAATCCCTATAGATGTAATTAATGATAAAAAACTATAGAATCCCTCTAGAAGTAATTAGTGATAAAAAACTATAGAATCCTCAAGAAGTAATTAATAATAAAAAAACTATAGAATCCCTCTAGATGTAATCAATGAAAAGAAACTCTATAAGAATCCCTCTAGATGTAATTATTGACAAAAAAACTATAAGAATCCCTCTAGATGTAATTAATGACAAAAAAACCTATAAGAATCTCTCTAGATGTACTTACTGACAAAAACCCTATAAGAATCCCTCTAGATGTAATTAATGATAAAAAACTATAGAATCCCTCTAGATGTAATTATGATAAAAAAACTCGACAGAATCCCTCTAGATGTAATTACTGACAAAAAAACTATAAGAATCCCTCTAGATGTAATTACTGACAAAAAACTCTATAGGAATCCCTCTAGATGTAATTACTGACAAAAAAACCTATAAGATGTAATTAATGACAAAAAAGTTTGATAGAATCCCTCTAGAAGTAATTAATGATAATAAACTATAGAATCCCTCTAGATGTAATTACTGACAAAAACCCTTATAAGAATCCCTCTAGATGTAATTAATGACAAGATGTAATTACTGACAAAAAAACTCTAAGAATCCCTCTAGATGTAATTACTGACAAAAACCCCGCAAGAATCCTCAGATGTAATTACTGACAAAAAACACTAAGAATCCCTCTAGATGTAATTACTGACAAAAAACCCTGCAAGAATCCCTCTAGATGTAATTATTGACAAAAGAATCCCTCTAGATGTAATTACTGACAAAAAAACTCTACATAAGAACCCCTCTAAACGTAATTAGACAAAAAACTCTAAGAATCCCACTAGATGTAATTATTGACAAAAACCCTAATACATCAAATCCCTCTAGAATGTTAATTATTGACAAAAAACCCTATAAGAAATCCCCTCTATAATTATTGAACCAAAACGATAAGAATCCCTCTAGATGTAATTACTGACCCAAATTGTATAAGACAAAAATCCCTCTATCCTGTAAATTAATGTCAAAAACCTATAAAGAATCCCTCTAGATGTAATTATCGACAAAAAAAACCCTTAGAATCTTAGTGGATTACTGACAAAAATACCTATAATTGAACCCTCTAGATGTAATTATGACAAAAACCTATAAGAAATCCCTTAGAATGTAATAATCGACAAAAAAACCCTATAAGAATCCCTCTAGATAATTAACGACAAAAATACTCTATAAGAATCCCTCTAGAGTAATTAATGACAAAATCTATAAGAATCCCTCTAGATGTAATTATCGACAAAAAAACCTAATAACGAATCCCTCCTAGATGGTAAATTAATGACAAAAACCCTATAAGAATAACCCTCTAGATGTAATTATTGACAAAATACTCTATAAGAATCCCTCTAGATGTAATTGTACACTTACTAAGAATCCCTCTAGATGTAATTATTGACAAAAAAACTATAAGAATCCCTCTAGATGTAATTACTGACAAAAAACCCTATAAGAATCCCTCTAGATGTAATTATTGACAAAAAAACTCTATAAGAATCCCTCTAGATGTAATTATTGACAAAAAACTATAAGAATCCCTCTAGATGTAATTATTGACAAAAAACTATAAGAATCCCTCTAGATGTAATTATTGACAAAAAAACTATAAGAATCCCTCTAGATGTAATTATTGACAAAAAACTATAAGATTCCCTCTAGAGTTAATTAATGACAAAAAACCTATAAGAATCCTCTAGATGTAATTATTGACAAATCTCTATAAGAATCCCTCTAGATGTAATTAATGACAAAAACCTATAAGAAAATCCCCTAGATGTAATTATTGACAAAAAACTATAAGAATCCCTCTATAGTTAAATTATTGACAAAAACTCTATAAGAATCTCTCTAGATGTAATTATTGACAAAAAACCCTATAAGAATCCCTCTAGATGTAATTAATGACAAAAACTCTATAAGAATCCCTCTAGATGTAATTATTGACAAAAAACTCTATAAGAATCCCTCTAGATGTAATTATTGACAAAAACTCTATAAGAATCCCTCTAGATGTAATTAATGACAAGAAACTCTATAAGAATCCCTCTAGATGTAATTAATGACAGAAAAAAACTATAAAAATCAAAACTAATACCAAACTAATACTAATATTGTGGCAAAACGCCTCTATATGCTTTAAAACCAGGCGTGTGAGAGATATATATATATATAACCTCTGCCACGTAGTACGTTCACACCTGTCTCTATTATCCAACACCTGCCCCAGCTGACGGGTCCAAAAACGTCTGTGATTAAATGAAACGACTCCGATGTACTTGATTATTAAGATACAAGACTTTTTATTCGTCAATTTCAATGAAATGGTGTCGTTTTTAGTCATGAATTATAGTGGGGGGGGGGGGGGTCGTTAGGTCTATGGTCTCCTCAACACTGCAAGCTGAGGTAGTCTAATACCAATCGTCTTCATTTGGTCTGCTAGATAAATCCCCAATCAATCAATCAATTACATCTCACTTCAAATCAAATCCTCTTGAGAGAGAGAGAGAGAGAGAGAGAGAGAGAGAGAGAGAGAGAGAGAGAGAGAGATCTTCCTCCTGAAAAAAAGAATCTATCGCTCGTTGAAGATAATTATGAGGAGAAAGAGAAGCCTTGGGCGTCAGGTCGACGTCAGGCCTCTCTCTCTCTCTCTCTCTCTCTCTCTCTCTCTCTCTCTCTCTCTGTAGAGAGCGAGGTCAGTGACCTTACTCTCATATATCGACCTGCTCCGAAGTACCTCCGTTTTCTTTGAGATTTCCATTTTTTTTTTTCATTTTTTTTTTTTTTTTTTTTTAGTTTACACTTGATGAATACAGACTTAAACGAATATTTCGAAACATTTCGATCAGAAAGAGTGAATTTTAACGATTATATGAAAAAATAATGTAAAATTTTGATAAGATATAATAAGAATAAACAGAATCTGTCGGCAGAATGCCAAAACCCTTTTTAAAACCCACTAGGCCTAATCATGTTTGTTTTGGGCTCTCTTCGACAATATTGCTCTTTTTGAATCAATTTTTTTTTTAAATAAAAGGAAGAAAATAACACCACAAATGAAACAATTTCACAAAATCTAATAGCGAAGCAACCAAAATAAGAGAGAGAGAGAGAGAGAGAGAGAGAGAGAGAGAGAGAGAGAGAGAGAGAGAGAGTAGTACAATGCTCCAAGACTCAGGACAACTTTAACCACATCCTCAGCTTACGCCCAGGAACTAGGCCAATACCCAACCCCCCTTTTTCTTGGAGGCCCCTCATCACCCCCGCCCCACCACCCTAAGCTTTCCCGCCCAACACCCACCGACCACTTACTTACCCACCTCTCTCTCTCTCTCTCTCTCTCTCTCTCTCTCTCTCTCTCTCTCTCTCTCTCTCTCTCTCTCTCTCTCTCCGACTTCATAGACCTCCACGCTCTTCCTCCATCTCTCTCTCTCAGATGGATTAGTAAGTCTTTGAGACGTCCTAATCCTTGCAACTCTCTATCTATCTCTCTCTCTCCTTTCTCTCGATATCTGGCGTCACCACAGACGAGAAAACTGAGGTAAAAAAGCGAAAATCATCGAGAGAGAGAGAGAGAGAGAGAGACAATAATTGAAAGGCCGTAAAACGTAGACGCAAAAAGGGCACAAGTCACAAAACAGCGTGAGAGGAGGAGCCCCACTTCCGGGAATCCGAGAAGGATTTCGGCGTAGCTGTTTGACTAGACTAAACATTGTTGCTTCCTGCTGCAAGTTTGCTGTTGCTCTGCTGTGTTGCAGCTTCTAAGACTATCCCTGGGGGAGGGGGGAGGGGGTTAATAGGTATCATTTACAGCTATTGATTTGCTTTAAAATTGGAAAAATAAACGGCTGGCTTTGTGGTGCCATGGTCGTAGACTGCCTGCTACTAGGCCTATAATTTGATATGCTTACAGAACTATAGCTGTTTCTGCTGTGTTCGCTGTTCTGCATTTTCTAAGATTGTCTCTGGGGGCGGGGGGGGGGGGGGGGGGGGGGGTGGGGGGGGGCAATGGGGCCTTAGTATGCATCATTTGCAACTATTACCTTTGGAACAAATATTATGGCAAACCAGTTCTGTGGTGCTAAAGCCGACTGCCTTTTACTATAGGCCTACTATATTTGCCAATACCCAGTTTAATTCCATATCTCGTTTCTCTCTGCTTCGACGAGATAATTCTCTCTCTCTCTCTCTCTCTCTCTCTCTCGTTTTCCGCTCAAATATCCCATTGAATAGACGCTAAACCTCCAATTAAAATCTGCACTCTCTCGCTCTCTCTCTCTCTCTCCTCTCTCTCTCTCCTCTCCGCTCAAATATCTCATTGAATAGACGCTAAATCTCCAATTAAAAAAATCTGCACTGTAAATGAGCAACGAGAGAGAGAGAGAGAGAGAGAGAGAGAGAGAGAGAGAGAGCAGTCCTTCGCCAAGCCCGTCCGTCGTCTTCGAACCGACAGTTCTCCTTTAAGAACATAAAGGCCGCCCCCACGGGAAGCGGGCCAAGGTCTTCGGCCAGATGCCTGCCGAATCCTCGGAAGGAGGATTTGTAATCCCATTAGTAATCATCATCCTCTTGGGTGGGGCTAGGGGGGGGGGGGCGGGGGCGCAGGTGAGGGAGGGTATGGGGTGCTACTTACATATGGATGATAAAGAGGAATAACGTTATAACCTGTTACTTGACGTCGGGGAGAGAGAGAGAGAGAGAGAGAGAGAGAGAGAGAGAGAGAGAGAGAGAGAGAGAGAGAGAGAGAGAGAGAGAGAGAGGCTTAAAGTGGAAGTACTTACCAGCAATATTCCTATGGCTAGATCCATATCTTACGTAAGTGACTTTTAAAGGTATAGTGGCATTCGGATGCTTGTATATTTACGTGTATATATGATATATATATTTACGTATATACATTTTTATTATATTAGAATTCTTTCACGGATGAGACTGCCAGCCACACGGCTGTAACCCACCAAAATCGAATACCCACCAGGTACACAGTTTCACTCCTATCAATAAACACATGAGATATTTCTCCAGGTAGGCCTATACTTCTCTCTACCCCACTCGTGGGATTGCCTTCGAGTACCTCACTTAGAGAGAGAGAGAGAGAGAGAGAGAGAGAGAGAGAGAGAGAGAGAATCTACACTTCAGTTCCAGCCAAGCCACAACTCCTAGAACACACTTAACAAGACTTATTCTTGAATTATACATTTCGTAACACCTCATCTTCATAAAAAATAATTATTATTTCTTTCCAAAACATATATAAGCCACCATTGTCATGGTAAACACATCAAAAGGCAGTATTTCATACTCCTACCACAATTAAAATATTTTTGAGGACATCCTAATTGCAAAACTCTGTAGGCTACAGGGTCCAGAAAAATCCAGATAAAAACTTTTAAAAAACACCGATAAATACCACTAAATATAAATATAAATATAAATACAAATATATATAAATACAAATATATATATATATATGTATATATAATATATATATATATATATATATATATATATATATATATATATATATATATATATATATATATATATAAACACCAAGCTCAAAAGATACAGAAGACCGGTGCCATTAAGTTTCAAAATCTCCGTGAGGCAAAAAAGTCAACAAAGTGCGTCTTCAACTTCACACAGTGTGTTATGTGGTTTAATATATATATATATATATATATATATATATATATATATATATATATATATATATATATATATATATATATACACACACATATATATATATTGTGCATGTGCAGCTGGATTTTATTATTAACATAATATAACTTCATAACATTGCAAACAGAGAAAATCTACTGTATACGTCTTTCGACTTCATTCCCAACCTTGTGCCTTGTACCATAACACCGAGAGATCATTGCAAGAAAAATAACTCGTGATTTCTTTTTTTTTTTTTATTTTAGGGAAGTGGGGGTGGGTGGGGTGGGGGGAGGACTGTGCCTTGCTTGGAGGAATAACACACTATCATTCCTCCAAGGTGCAATTGTTTGCTTGCATCATCATCATCATCATGAGCCAAGCGTTACGAATAGATAGGCACTCACCCCTCACAGCTTCCATTGGTCAGGGGGTCGTCTAGATCGCTACTACCTTCCTCATCATCCTCCTCCTCCTCCTCCTCCTCCTCCTCTTCAGGTCTATCTCCACCGTACAGCTCCTCCATCCTGAGTCGATTCATGGCCAGATCTGAAAGTTATACTCCTCCAAGGTGCGTATCTCACTATCCCACTCGATAACTGCGTTTGGTGTCCACGGACGGAGGTGAAGATTATACAAGCTGGTGTCACCTTCCTGAACTGTCGCTCACACACACACACACACACCTGCCGAGAGTGTGGTGCGAGAGATACAGAGAGAGAGAGAGAGAGGGGGGGGAGGGGGGAAAGGATGGGGTGCAGCAGGACACCCACACTCTTTTAGCCGCAGGTGTTTGGGTGAAAGAAACCTTCTCGCTGGTAAACACACACACACACACACGAAAGTGTATAATCAACTTCTACGCTCTTAAATATATATCAAACTTCATTTTCCGTTTTATTCCTCAGTAGACAACACTTCGCTGACGGAACGATTCGAATTCCAGATCTGTTCTGTTTCTGTTCCAGGTTCCAGACCTGTTCAGGTCTTATTTGGTCTGTTTCTGTTCCAGGAGGAGTCTTAACACCACCACAATGGCGACAGTTCTACTATATTTATATTTATATATATATATATTTCCGTCCGTAATCAATCACCACCACAACGCCGCCACCACGACGTCAAACTTCTTCAAACTCCGATTCCAATCTCGGTCACTTCTCATTCAGCCTCTGAAGTACAGATGTTTCCAAAGTCATTAGTTATACGTAATGTACCTGTTGAAATGCAAAGTGGCATCAGTATGTTGAGTCATCTGGTTCCTATCATCTCTCTTAAATCCTTGGTGAGGCAAATCATGACTCATTAATGGTGCTGGTCTTTGATGGGTACAAAGGACAAGTAAAGTTCACACACACATTATATATATATAAATACACAAATATTTCAACAGAAAGCCGTTTCACCTTGAGGGGTTCTAAAACAAATATAGAATTAGAGGAGCTGCTTTTAACTGTTTAACGTGGAATCTGACCCCCATATCCAATTCGTTTAGCCTTAAAGGAACTCGCTCACCATCAAGCCATACTGTAAACTATGCTATATTTGAACTTACACCTGACTTAAATACTGATTGACTGATTAACTAAAGCAAGGTGATGAGGATAATTTCATTAGAACAATACAAAGTTAATAAGACAGAACCTTGAGGTTTTGGGTGTAAAAATTAGTATAAGACAGACAGACGTGTGCTATATTTCCATGGCTGCCTACGTCTGGAATGGAGCGACCTCAAAATCCAGGAAGCGAGAGGTACTGGAACGCAGCGATCTCAAAATCCAGGAAGCGAGAGGTACTGGAACGCAGCGATCTCAAAATCCAGGAAGCGAGAGGTACTGGAATGGAGCGACCTCAAAATCCAGGACACAAGAGGTACTGGAACGCAGCGACCTCAAATCCAGGAAGCGAGAGGTACTGGAATGGAGCGACCTCAAAATCCAGGACGCAAGAGGTACTGGAACGGAGCGACCTCAAAATCCAGGAGGCAAGAGGTACTGGAATGGAGCGACCTCAAAATCCAGGACGCGAGAGGTACTGGAATGGAGCGACCTCAAAATCCAAGATACCAGAGGTACTGGAACGGAGCGACCTCAAAATCCAGGACGCAAGAGGTACTGGAACGGAGCGACCTCAAAATCCAGGAGGCAAGAGGTACTGGAACGGAGCGACCTCAAAATCCAGGGGCGAGAGGTACTGGAACGGAGCGACCTCAAAATCCAGGAAGCCAGAGGTGCTGGAACGGAGCGACCATCCAGGAAGCCAGAGGTACTGGAACGGAGCGACCATCCAGGAAGCCAGAGGTACTGGAACGGAGCGACCATCCAGGAAGCCAGAGGTACTGGAACAGAGCGACCATCCAGGAAGCCAGAGGTACTGGAACGGAGCGACCTCAAAATCCAGGAAGCAAGAGGTACTGGAATGGAGCGACCTCAAAATCCAGGAAGCCAGAGGTGCTGGAATGGAGCCACCTCAAAATCCAGGAAGCCAGAGGTACTGGAACGGAGCAACCTCAAAAACCTGGAAGTCAGTGGGTGGTATGGGCGTTTTTATTTTAACACAGAACTTCTTTAGTAACAGCTCCAAGCCCAAAGATTTATTTCAGGGGGGGCCAAAACACCGGCCCCCTCCCCCTCTCTAAACCCCAAACCCAACCCCCAAAATCGATCTTGGGGTCCCCTGCAGGTGTGGCGGAGTTGATAAATTACTGGATCAGGTGTCGAAACCACTAACTCAAGAGAGAGAGAGAGAGAGAGAGAGAGAGAGAGAGAGAGAGAGAGAGTTATATAATTTTTCATCTCACATCGCCGGTTGTTTCAGCACAAGGCATGCACGTGTACGAAGTTCCGCACGAAACTGCACGACAAACAGGTGTTTCGAAGCCTGTCCTAAAAAAAAAAAAGTGACTGAGAGAGGAACACATGCTCTCCAAACACCTGGGACTCCTCTCACGCAAGTGTCCCCCGGGCTAGATGCGACAGAGCCTGGACATTTGCTATCTTTTTTACTGCTCCGTTGTCACTTTTTTGCAGACTTTGTATAACCTTTTAAATGTCTCTGTAATTTTTGCTGATTTTGATGAGAGCTCTTTTTACCCAGTGATTTTTGTCACCTCTTCACTGGCTGCTTTTAGACAGCGCCCGCGTTTAGCCCAGGCCCGAGGTAAACTAAAAAATCAACGAGAGAGAGAGAGCAAAAAAAAAACTTACAAAACTTACATCTTGTTCGGGTTGCCCCAGGTCCCTCAGTGTGAGGCACCTCTAATGTCTACCAGAGAGAGAGAGAGAGAGAGAGAGAGAGAGAGAGAGAACGTAACTGACACTTGGCTATATGAACCCGTAGAGTTTAACGGTCCAATTTTTTTAAGTAATATACAAAAAGCAGAGAGAGAGAGAGAGAGAGAGAGAGAGAGAGAGAGAGAGAGAGAGAGAGAGAGAGAGAGAGAATTAACCATAAAATTCCCATTCTGCCAAACAGCTGAAATCATCACTCCATCAAGCCCACCAACCCCTCCAACACGCAACCCCCCCCCCCGCCCCCCCCCCCCCCTTTAAAATAACGTCTCCGTATCCGTAACCCGAATTCATCTCTAAATCTAGCGAACTACTCTTTAATATATGGCCCACGCCTCCCTAAAATTCAGCTACAATCCGTTCGTACTTTTCTGAGATATCGTCGAACAACACTGAAGAAATATGACAAAGCTTTATTTGGGGGAAAAAAATGCTTACTAGTAATCATGTACTACATAAAGGTCTTTTTGGTCAGTGTTACGGTAGTACGAGTTACTGGGCATTTGGTGCCCATAATCCCAGTGAGATGTGTTGGCAAGGGAGGAAGGGGGAGAGAGGACTACCATTAGACCCTTGATGTGGGTGGCGTGATATCTCTCTCTCTCTCTCTCTCTCTAAGATGTACAAGACTTCAATATCGCGTTTCTGATCAGCGAATAAAAAAAATAAAAAAAACGGTATCGACCCTCCAAAATTCGGGTGTTTTACGGTCCTAAAGTGACACATCCGGTTGGGACACTCTCTTTCTCTCCCTCCCTCCTCTCTCTCTATCTCTCACTCTCTCTAATAGCGAACAGGCCTATTGTTGCCGAGGCATTCAATGAGACCAATCTTGTGGTCTGATGGTCACTCGGTGAGGTACAACTAGTAATTAGGTTCGTCTGCCTGTCATTAACATTTTTTTTCTATTTTTTTTTTTTTACATTGGTTTGGTTTGTGTTAATGGAGCCTTTTTTTTCAAATACATTTCAATACACCCATTCTTTTATAGTTTATGCTAACAGAGTTCTTTTAAATACATTTTTGTTCATCTTATATCAATTCGTTTACGATTATTAGTTTTTCGTTACTGACTTGCTCAAGCAATTTGGATTTATAGAAATGAACGATTACCTTATTCATATATAGAAATGAATGATTATCTTATTCATATACAGAAATGAACGATTATCTTATTCATATATATAGAAATGAATGATTATCTTATTCATATATAGAAATGAATGATTATCTTATTCATATACAGAAATGAATGATTATCATCCATATATAGAAATGAATGATTATCTTATTCATATATAGAAATAAATGATTATCTTATTCATATACAAAAATGAATGATTATCTTATTCATATAGAGAAATGAATGTATAATAGAAATAAATGATTGTCTTATTCATATACAGAAATTAATGATTATCTTAAGTCATATATAGAAATGAATTATTTATCTGATAATATACAGAAATGAAGTATATACAGAAATAAATGATTGTCTTATTCATATACAGAAATTAATGATTATCTTAAGTCATATATAGAAATGAATTATTATCTTATTCATATACAGAAATGAATTATTATCTTATTCATATACAGAAATGAATGATTATCTTATTCATAACTTCCCGCTAATTGGTAGTCACTGTCCATGAATGGCCACGAAGGCCCCACAACGATGCCAACGAAGATGACCACAGATACTGTCACGCCAGCTTATATATATAACTAAGTCACCATCACCAAACACAGCCAACTGTCTATTGTGTATTGCCACTATTCACCTGATCACTAGAACGAGATAAAAACTATAAAAAATGAAATAATAAAAAAAAAAAATCTTAAAACCTACAACGCTCAAAGCCTCAACAGCCAAAGCCAACTGCTGAACAGCAACTGTTGAACAGCAGAGCATATGTCGTCATGATGTTCGAACACCTGCTTTGATACAGATGTGACCAGTGAAGGTAGGTGTAGAGAGAGAGAGAGAGAGAGAGAGAGAGACTGAGAGAGAGATGAGAGAGGAGAGAGAGGAGACCGAGAGAGAGAGAGAGAGAGAGAAGGATGACGGTTTATGTCTGAATGGACTTTTACTGATTTTATTTTTAAGTTTCGTCTCTTTATTGTTCAAAACACATTTTAAGATCTAAGGTCACCCAAAAAATGTAAAAACAAATATAAGTTCAAAAATTTAAGATCTAAGATCAACCAAAATAAATATAAAAAAAATATAAGATCTAACGTCAACCAAATAAGTTCAAAAACAAATATAACATCTAAAGTCACCCAATAAAAGTTGAAACAAATGTAAGATCTAAAGAGCCAACCCAAAAAAATACAAAAATATAAGATCCAAGATCAACCAAAGACAAATTCAATACAATGTAGATCTGTCAACCAAAAAAAATAAATAAATAAAATAAAAAAGCAAATGTATAAATAAATAAATGAATAAAACTATAACATGTAAGGTTTTTAAAAATTGAGAACGAGAACAAAAGAAGGTAAATCAATTAAGTTAAAAAAAACATACAGCTACAGAGAGAGAGCGAAAGGAAGGAGAGAAGAGGAAGAGAGGCGAAAAAAAGAGAGAGAGAGAGAGAGAGCCACTGCTTTCAAGAGCGCAACAGTAAAATGTCAACGCCACGAGCTTCCTTTCAATTACCCAAAGAGGTCGCCCCCAGGAACCCTTCCTCCTCCTCCTCGTCGACTACGGCCGCGCGACAAAGCAGCAAGCAACCCCCTCCTTCCTTCCTTCCCCCCTCCCGGGGGAGGGATAGGCATGAAAAATGTAAAGGGGGGAGGGGAGGTGAGGGAGGGTAATCGGCGTAGTTCAGACGCTACGCGAACCGTTTTTTTTTTTCCCATTAATTTTGGAAACGAAGGGGTCGACCTATCCGAGAAGACAGAGCCTTTAAAAAAACTCTACGGATTCTGCACATACGATTACAGAGACGTGATATTCTCTCTCTCTCTCTCTCTCTCTCTCTTCTCTCAGTACGGAAGGCGTCACCTGGTGGCACTTGTTGATAACCTGGAGTTCATATGCGTATTAGACCTGGTATAACTATAATATTGGATTAACGAGTTGCGTATTTGCGTATACTTCTCTCTCTCTCTCTCTCTCTCTCTCTCTCTCTCTCTCTCTCTTTCTACCCAGATAAAAAAAAGGTAATTGAACTTTGCAATAAACCTTAGCGAGTCATACGCAGGTTCCTGAGTAAAGTTACGCAAACACAAACAATTGATACGCAAAGCCAAAAACAAAGGAATAAGCAAATTCATGTGTAAATAATGTAATAAAAATATCTTTTTAAGACCCCAGGTAACTCCAAAATACCACTTTAACACACCAAAATAAAATATAATTCAAAATATATACGCCATGTTAAACTCATTCCAATGTTCTTGCCAAGTTTTTAAAAGCCTTCCCGTCGTATGCCATGTATCCAATTGAGAGAGAGAGAGAGAGAGAAGAGAGAGAAGAGAGAGAGAGAGAGAGACCACACTTACGTCATTTCTTGTATGCAATGCATGCAATTGAGAGAGAGAGAGAGAGAGAGAGATAACGCCTTTGGAAGAGGGACTTCTGGGTAATGCTGGGTAATGACGTGAGTGGGGCCTCTTCTCTCTCTCTCTCTCTCTCTCTCTCTCACGTAGTTTCTTCTACGTAGCAGCTCGCAAAAGGTCCTGCCGGTAGCGAGAATTCACGGGTCAAGTATAAACATTAGCGCCAGTCGGTGGCGGCCTCTAATCATCTCTCAGGTGCATATTATGAGGATACGCTCACCTGCCCCACGAAGAGATTTCGTGCATTCTGCTTCGGGTGAGGAGGAGGAGGAGAAGAAGGAGGAGGAGGATGTAGAGGAACGAAGAAGAAGCATTGAGGAAGGTTTAAAGAGAGAGAGAGAGAGAGAGAGAGAGAGAGAGAGAGAGAGAGAGAGAGAGAGAAAGGGGCCGTCTCTTTGCGCATGTAAGATCTTGGAAAACTAGACGAGGTGGATAGTGTGAGGTAGTAGGAGGAAGTGGTTCGAGAGGGGTAGGGGGGTGATGGAACCCGATTGAGGGAGAAAAGAAGAAGGGGGATTGAGGGAAGAAGAGGGAGAAGAGGAAGGGGGAATCAAGAGGGTCAGGGAAGGGGATATTATTAAGAATGACGAAAGACAAGCGAACGAATACCAAAAACAGCTGACGGCGCAAACGTGACCTTGAAACGTCACATAATGGTTCGTTTACGTGACCTGAAACGCCACGTTCATTGACACCGAGAGAGAGAGAGAGAGAGAGAGAGAGAGAGAGAGAGAGAGAGAGAGAGAGAGAGAGAGAGTGGCTTCGTGAATTCCACGAATGCAAAGTCGATCATTGCATGCTAGGCGCTGTGCATACGTATCTGGGGACACGAAACTGATTGAGGTCATTCACTCACTGGATCCTCTCCTGGAAAAATTTTTTAAGCAAGAAATTCATGCAGTTCTGCTTTCCGGGAATCCGATTCAACAAGCAAGCGTCCTCCTCCGTGACCTGCTCTCTCTCTCTCTCTCTCTCTCTCTCTCTCTCTCTCTCTCTCTCTCTCTCTCAACGAAAATTAAAATAATTGTTCTGAAATCTTCACAATGCACGATTTATTTTTTTAGCAATTTCGTTCTTTTAACTAAATCATAATAAATATATATATATTTTTTTAATTTTCATTCAAAGAAATTAATCATAAATATATTCATTTGTTTACATTTTCAGTCTAATACCTAAATCATAAATATTTTTTACATCATGTTAATATAAATAATCTATGTTATAAATAAATAATAAATAAATATATATATATATATATATATATATATATATATATATATATATATATATATATAAGTCATATCACATTACCTGATTCATATACGTACATCGAGCTACAATGTCCTTTAATATCTAATTCGCTTTACCTCGGAATTAATATATTTTCATATATGCTAAACCGAAAATGAAAATATATTAATTCCAAGGTAGAGCGAATTAGATATTAAAGGACATTGTAGCTCGATGTGTATGTATATATATATATATATATATATATATATATATATATATATATATATATATATATAATAATTTTAATTTTCGCTCTAATTGAATCATAATAAATATATATATTTTATCATATTTTCTCTCTAATAACTAAATAATAAATATATTCATTTTTTACATTTTCATTCTAATAACTAAATCAGACATACCCTGTCCTCAAATTGTTGTAGTAACTAACTCAACGCGGCAAGGAACACGGACCTCAACACGAGAAAACATAAGCACTCAGCGAATCCCAAAGCCGTAAGTGAATGTCAAGACATTTATACTTTAATCCAATATCATCTACGTTATGTGAACCTAATACACGAATTTATTAACATCATACACCAATAAATTCCCAGAATTTATTACAGCCACATGTGTGGATCAATTCTGGGAAAACGAAAGTATATACTTCTGTCATATTCGCAGAATTCACGCCACGTCTGAGAGAGAGAGAGAGAGAGAGAGAGAGAGAGAGAGAGAGAGAGAGAGAGAGAGAGACAGCATGGTCGAAAAGAATCAGCGGGACAATATATTGTCATGTGAAGTTTGTTACGGTTCAGAGAGAGAGAGAGAAGAGAGAGAGAGAGAGAGAGAGAGAGAGAGAGAGAGAGAGAGAGAGAGAGAGAAATTTGTAACCTGAGTTTCGTCATTAATATTTCAAAAAAATTAACGATAAACGAATATACGTCAAAATACAAAAACACGAAAATTCAAGAATATATAAAACAAAAATACTGTTATGGAAAGATACTGACACTAGGGAAAGGCTAACAAAAAGGGTGTGATCAGACCTCCAGCTTACTTACGGCGCGGGATAAAACCAACGGTCAAATAAGAGTGTTGTTTCACCAACGGAAGAACACAACAATGTAGTTAGTGGGCTTACTCCCCGAGTAAGCGATAATAACTTAAATATATGTAACATGACACAGACCAATCGGGTACAAGTCTTAATAAAAAAAATTAAATAAAATTAAAAAATCAAATAAAAAATGAATAAAATAAAATACTGGCGGTTGACATTTCGAGAATAAAATTGACTGGAACTTATGTTGGTTAAGGTCAATATTTGGATGGGTGAGGACCTTAGAAAGAGAGAGAGAGAGAGAGAGAGAGAGAGAGAGAGAGAGAGAGAGATCAGCACTCATTAGTGCAGCAAAGGCCCCACGTATATATATATATATATATAATATATCTATATATATATATATATGATATAATATATATAATTATTGAATAATTTGATCACGAAGTATATGAAACGTGATGCTATGTATAAATAAAGGTTTTTTGCCACGAAGGAAAAAATGAAAAAGCGAGATAGCCAAGTACTTTCGGTCCTGTTCGGACCCTTTACTGAGGACCGAAAGTACTTGGCTAACTCGCTTTTTCATTTTTTCCTTCATGGCAAAAAACCTTTATATATATATATATATATATATATAATATATATATATATATATCCCTATAATATATATATATATATATATATATATATATTATATATATATAAACCCTTTTACCACACATAATCTACTCTCTTCCTTAAATATGAAACATTTTACAAACTTATCTTTTGTTTTTCACTTGTGGCAGAAGAAACATAATTGTAAATAATCGTACAATAACAAATCTATTTCCTGTAAACTGACGGACTGATATAACCAGCGCAGTCTGGGCCAATATTGGCAAAAACTGAGGATGACAGTTGGCGACTTGGCTTTTGCCCTCCAGCCAGCAATACCCCAAAATTCCGGGCATCGTAAAACGCAGGCAACATGCCCGCCGTGGGTAATGACCTATGATTGATACAATATCTGCACCAGGGAGATATATATACTGCTGGGAACTAAGATGTAAGAAAACATACTTTTTTATTTTTTTGTGGCGTCTCCACGTCAGTCATTTAGAAAGGAGATGCATCCTTTTATACCCACGGAAGCGGGTATGAAACTGCTAACTGCATAATTCAGGCCGGTGGGAATTTAACCTCGAAACAATATGGTATATAAGAATCGGTTTAAGCGTTCTCTTTAACACTTTTAAAAGAGTCGCTACGAATGACTATATCATCAGAGTGTTGAGAAATTCAAGTACCCCTTAGAGATTTTATTTATTTATCTATTTATTTTTTGAAACCAAGGACCAGAGATCTAGCCAAGCACAAGAGCCACAGTACTGGTCAAGAAGAAGAAAGTTCAGAGTACTGGTCAAGAACAAATTACAGAAAACTGGTCAAAACAAAGTCCAGAAAACTGGTCAACTGTTCAAGACTGAGGCTCAGAGCACTGGTCAAGAACACATTACAGAAAACTGTTCAAAATAAGGACCAGAAAACTGGTCAACTATCAAGACTGAGGCTCAGAGTACTGGTCAAGAACAAATTACAGAAAACTGGTCAAAAAAAAGTACCAGAAAACTGGTCAACTGTTCAAGACTGAGGCTCAGAGAACTGGTAAAGAACAAATTACAGAAAACTGGTCAACAACACAATCCATAGACCTGGTCAGGTCCTAATTCATAATTTCGGGAAGGGGTCGAGAGAAACAATTAATCCTTCCAGCTCATAGCATCGATTGGCCAATCAGCCCCAAATTATGACTTTTACTAATCAGGTAACTGGTTTCATTCCTCTGGGGATTAGGGGGAGGGGGGATGGGGGGATATGGGATTACATAACAAAGGGTGCCCACCACCCCTGTAGCCAGTCATTAACTGTAAAGACTATTGACAGGCAAGTTGAGAGAGAGAGAGAGAGAGAGAGTCTCTCTCTCTCTCTCGGCTGATACCTACAACACTCCTGTAACAACTACATACATAATTCTATGGCATTCTAGATACCCTGTACCCTCAACGGTTTCATCTCCTACCCACAGTCACTTCAGGTCATACCCGCTTCCTTTCCCAGTACCCAACAACATACCCTCCTTTTTTTTATTATGCCCAAGGCGGTTGGGTATCCAGGTAGCATGCCCAGGCGATGTCAATCAACGCTGCATTTGATGCCAGGTTTCTCGCGCGTTTTTTCTCTGTTATTCCTGGATTGAACCTTTTTTTTTTCTAGAATTTTTTTATTTCTTGCTTGAACTTTTATTTGTTTATTTTTTTGCTTGAATTTTTTGTCATTATTTTTCGCTTGAACTATTAATTATTCCTTGCTTGAACTTTAATTTTTTTAATTTCTTGCTTGAAATTTAATTTTTTATTTCTTGCTTGAAATTTATTTTTTTATTTCTTACTTGAAATTTATTTTTTTAATTTCTGCTTGAACTTAATATTTTTTTTTTTATTTCTTGCTGGAACTTTCATTTTTTATTTCTTAATTTAATTTCTTGCTTGAACTTTATTTTTTATTTTTTCTTCTTGAAAATTTATCTATCTTTTATTTCTTGCTTGAAATATTTTTTTAATTTCTTGCTTGAAATTTAATTTTTTTATTTCTTGCTTGAACTTTAATGTTTTTAATTTCTTGCTTGAAATTTGTTTTTTAATTTCTTACTTGAAATTTAATTTTCTTTTATTTCTTGTTTGAATTTTTATTATCCTTTATTTTTCTTCCATAATCATCACTCCTTTTCCAGGTATACCCTCTTCTCAATCAATTTTTTATCCTTGATTTTTGCTTTAAATATATTTTCGTAAGTCGCCTATCCACACTTTTCTTCCAATTTCCTTTGCCCTTTCCTTCCCCTTCCTCCTCTCCTTTGTTATCTTTTTTATCAGCCTTTTCCTCCCTCCCTCTACTACCCTTTATCTTATTTTTTTAATCCTTTTATTCATTTTTTTTTTTTATTTTTTACCCTTATATCTCACCCATTTCCTTTCTTTCTCTAATTGCTACCATATGGCTTACTCGGGGAGTGCGCCTACAAGAGTTCGATTCTCGGGCATTCCACTAAGGTGTGAGAGATGTGTATTTCTGGTGATAGAAGTTCACTCTCGACGTGGTTCGGAAGTCACTGAGTAAAGCCGTTGGTCCCGTTGCTGAATAACCATACTGGTTCCATGCAACGTAAAAACACCATACAAACAAACAAACTACTTTGTTGATGTTGCTGTGGGGTTAGGAAAGGTCTACGGAAGAGACCTAATAAAAGGTCTGGAAAAAAGGATATTTTTTATTTATTTATTCATTAGAATGAAAAATTTAAACCGCTAAATATCATATCCTAAAATTCCTGTCTTTAGATCAACGTGAAACACTTTTTCCAGATTTTTTTTTTAAAGGCTTTTCATAGACCTTTCCTACCCTCCCCCCCCCCCCACTCCCAAAACAAGAACAACACCTGTAAGAACAAGAACAATAGTGTGGTTTGTAAGGCTTACTCCCCGAGTAAGCGAAAATGATGTCTGATTTCATTCAGGCGTCACAATAATAATAATAATAATAATAATAATAATAATAATAATAATAATAATAATAATAATAATAATAATAAAAAACGGGAATATGGGTCGAATATGTGTCAAGTATGGGTCCTACCCATTCATTTAGTGTCACTCCCTGATTCTGGGAGGAATATGTGTCAAGTATGGGTCCTATCAATACATTTAGTGTCACTCCCTAATTCTGGGTAAGTAATGGACAGGAATATGTGTCAAGTATCGGTTCTAACCCATTCAATTAAGTGTCACTCCCTAGTTCTGAGTAAGTAATATATGTGTCAAGTATGGGTCCTACCCATTCATTAGTGTCTCTCTAATTCTGAGTCAGTAATGGACAGGAATATGTGTCAAGTATCGGTTTCTAACCATTCAATTAAGTGTCACTCTAGTTCTGAGTAAGTAATATATGTGTCAAGTATGGGTCCTACCCATTCATTTATTAGTGTCACTCCCTAATTCTGAGTCAGTAATGGACAGGAATAAGTGTCAAGTATGGGTCCTACTCATTCAATTAGTGTCACTCCCTAATTCTGAGTGAGAGTAAGCAATGCCATCGTGGGGGTAAAAAAAAAAAATAAATAAATAAAAAACCAGCCATCACGAAAAACCAATATGGCCGCCAGTCCGCCAGCCATTACCGAAATAAAAAAAAAATGGCTGACGAACCCACAGTTATCTGCTGTCACTGAAATAATAATAATAATAATAATAATAATAATAATAATAATAATAATAATAATAATAATAAAAGGGGTTGACGAGAAATGCAAGATGGCTGACAGAGATGGCGCTGTTCGCCATCACTGGATTTGTATGAGTGTGTAAACTAGTCAGTGGGTCACAATGAGGCAACAGAGCCATTAATAATAATCATTTTAACCAACCTGCCAGGCCCACCCGGTCACCATTCAGCCACCATACTCACCTGCGAAAGAAAGTAAATATGATTAAAACCAGTCTATAACCGTCTATGACTTTCGGTCGATTCGTCTATTAAGAGTCTCATGATGAAGTCTAACAATCTGGATTATCGTCTAATCATTTGGCGGTTTTAATCAAATCATATCAGTGCATTATAGTTTAATTTTATAGTACTAAAATTTTGTACAAATATCCTTAAGTAATCATATATACATGTATATATTCTGTATATATACACACATGCTCGTGTAACATACACAAACGCACACACGCTCTGCACACACGTGTGTGTATATATATATATATATATATATATATATATCTATATATATATATATATATATATATATATATATAATATGTATGTGTGTGTGTGTGTGTTAAGCAACAAATAAAAATCAAAATTTGATCACTATAAACCAACAGATGTTATTATACGATAAGGTCAACGCTGCCATTTTAAGACAGACGGGAATATCAAGTTGAATCCTTCATTTATTCTTCAAATAAATCACAAAACCATCGGTTGGGCTGCAGTCCAATGCTGAATTATCAAGGAGCAATGACTCCACAACAACAAGGAACTGGCAGGTGGCATTTAAACCCACCTGCAATCAAAACAGAATGAAAAATAAATCAATAAATAAAACCCGAAGTGCAACGTGTTTCGTTTCAAATATTCAACGGGAGGTGGCTTTTATTTTTGCGATGACGGTTTCGAAGGCTTTTAATTTGGCGATTTCCGAGGGTAGTTTTGATCTCGACAACTTTTTTTTTTTTTTTTTGCATTGTTGGGAGTCATCTGGTGATTAAAATACTCTTTAAGGAAGTGTGTGCATTGTTTTAATAGCCTATGACATCATCAAACGGCAAAATCAATAGCTGATGGTTCTATATTCGCACGATTTTATAGGACAAAAATATCCTACATATTTCTAAATTTCCTTTGTCCTGGGGCAATCTGGAACCCCTACTGGTGGGTTAAGTGTCCTAACCGACAGCATACGACATATACAACCGTATGTATGCACATACACACGCCCAAGCACGGGCGAACTGTATTTAGTCACAATGAACCATAATGTAAAAAGAAGCAGCTTAAGTTTAATGAAACAGGGCGTGTTACTCCCATAGAGTTCCATACGCGAAATGCCAACTTATCAATGAATGAAGCTGCATTTCGGATATAAATACTACAATTAAAGACTTGCTGTACAGGACGAGGTCCTACAGACGACGGAAGGACGCCTCGTGGCCAAAAAACGGAGAGAGAGAGAGAGAGAGAGAGAGAGAGAGAGAGAGAGAGAGAGAGAGAGAGAGCCGGCAGTCTAGCAGATGCCTAGACGTATATGTAGTAGGGGAGTGGTGTGGTAGCAGCATGGAGGACCCAGTATAGTAGTACTAGTACCAGTGCACACGCGTTATAACCTTCTAATGGCTGCTTAATGACGACAAACAGCCGAGAAAACGATGCCCTACGCACATCACACATCAATCAGGATAGGAAAATCCATCCATCAACTTGAAAATGGAAGGCGACTCTTCGATAGGTGGCAGGGGCTGTAGCTTCGTTCAAGGGTGCGCGCATAGACCTGCACCGTATGTGTGTGTATGTGTGTGTGTGTGTTGGGGTGTTGCAACATGAGAGGCCCTCTCCCGCTACCTCATAGTGTGTGTGTGTGTGTGTGTGTGTGCGTATGCGTGCGTGCGTGTGCGCACGGGATGCGTAGACGTTTAAAAAATTTATCAGTTTTGGATCTGTGCTGTAACCGTTTCCGATAACCAGCCGTCGTGTTCGAATGTCATCCCGTGTAGCGGGACGGATACAAATTTCGGTATTTATCCGTTGCTAATGAGTGGTTTTTATATATAAAAATATTTCTGTTCGGGAGCATAAATGAGCAATAAAAAGAGATTCGAATGACTGTATATACAATGGCGGCAGATAAAGAAAAAAAAAAAAACCATGCCCCATATCGGCGATCTCCATCTCCTTAAGCACACATATATAAATGGCCTCGTAAAATATTTATTTCCAATATCCGCTATTCGTGCTTTCGAAATATCACCTACTGAATGTCAGGGCGAATAGAAAAGAAGGAGCAGAAACATGGAGCACACGCGTAAGCACACAAACGCTCATTCTAGCTCCAAGTGCATAAAGGGAGGCGGGGCCGAAGCCGGAGCCAACCGCACACGTCCGGACAGACTAGGACTAGTGAGGGAGAGAGGCTGGCTCGCCGTGGTGTGACTATACGATTTAACAAAATGATGAAAAGAATCACACATACGAAGCGGAATGCTCTCAGATGATTAAATTCATTAAAATTAGGAGTAAATTTCTGCTTATTTCATATTAGAGAGGGACAGATCTTCGTTGCCTCGACACTAAAACAGCAACAGAAGCAGCTATAGTACTACTAGGTACGCTAACCCATTGGCCATGATGACTTGGTGGTACGTTCACTGAACACTTGGCGTCGCAGGAACCGTGGGTCAGCGACGGCCTTAACACCACCCAGGGGAGAGAGAGAGAGAGAGAGAGAGAGACTAGCTCTAGAAATACGGTCCTACCGACAGCCATTTCTTACCATTGCTGGCCCTGACATAGCGACAATACACAAACAAACTCTCTCTCTCTCTCTCTCTCTCTCTCTCTCTCTCTCTCTCTCTCTCTCTCATTTTAGTAATAACAGGAGAGGATTCTTGGCAGACATTGAATTAGTGATAACAATAAAAATAATGACAATAAGCCAATATCCAAAACTAGTCAGATATATTGAACTAGTTCCAGCTTCCAGGGACTTTTTCCAGGGTATCCATATTCCAGGGGATTTTCAAATATTCAAGAGACCGTTACTCTTTCCAGGGAGGTTTCCAGCGTCCAAGGAGGTAGATGTCAGATACACGCCTATGGAACTTATGGAATTTCCAGTACACATTGGATTTTTGTCAATTTAACTGTTTCCAGTAGTTTTCCAGATTCTCAGTTTCCAGAGTTTTCATGTAGTTTTCCAGATTCTCAGTTTCCAGAGTGTTTCCATGTAGTGGATTCCATTTACGAGTGTTTTTCCATGTAGTTTTCCGATTTCAATTCCAGAGTGGTTTCCATGTAATTTTGCCAGAATTAACAGTTTTCCAGAGTTTTTCATCGTTTTAGAATTCTCAGTTTCCGAGTGTTTTTCATGTAGTTTTTCCAGATTCTCAGTTTACAGTGTTTTTCCATGTAGTTTTCCAGCTCTTCAGGTTTCCAGAGTGTTTCCATGTAGTTTTCCAGATTCTCAGTTTAGAGTGTTTCCATGTAGTTTTCCAGATTCTCAGTTTCCAGAGTGTTTCCATGTAATTTTCCAGATACTCAGTTTCCAGAGTGTTTCCATGTAGTTTTCCAGATTCTAAGTTTCCAGTTTCCCGGTAATCTTCCAGATTATGTTTCCAGGTAATTTTCCAGATTCTCAGTTTCCAGAGTTTCCATGTGATTTTTCTGCTCACCGAGTTTTTTCAATTTCCAGGTACCTTCCAGATTACATAGATTTTCTCAATTTCCAGAGTTTCCAGGTAACTTTCCAGCTTCCAGACATTCTTTCTATTTCCAGGGCTAGTCATTTTTTCCAGCCTCCATGAACTCTCTAATTATCCAGTGTGTTTCCAGGCAATTTTCCAGCTTCTTCGAATTTTCCGGATAATCATCCAGCTTCTATGGGTTTATTGCAAGGTGTCTCCTACAGATTTTCACACCTTCCAGGAACTGTAGCGTCCAGGAGTTTTTTCAGCATCCATGAAGGTTCTTTCACCTTCCATGGGCCACAACCGCCGCAATGCCATCTCTCTCTCTCTCTCTCTCTCTCTCTCTCTCTCTCTCTCTCTCTCTCTCTCTCTCTCTCTCATCAGGAAGACCATAAAGATGGGCCCACCCCATTTCTTGTAACCCTCACCCACAGACCTTATCCCAAAACCTCTCTCAACCCCAGGTCTAACACCCCCCCCCAACCCCCCTCCCCCGCCCATCCATGACCAAAAAGACCTTTTTTTCACACCCCCCACCCACGCCCCCATCCACCCACCCACGTAACCGCCTTTTACTTCTTTCTACAAAATGCGCGCACACACTCACACAAATTCGACAAATGGAACCCCCACCTTCAAGAGGTCCCTCCCCCCCCCCCCCCCCACCCTCCATCCCCCCCCCTCCCCCATTTTTTTTCTCAACCTCACCCCCGACCCCTCCTCCAACTCCTTCCTAGAATCCTCCTTCTATCTCTCTCACCTAATTCACCTCTTCCTTTATTTTATATAATCCGTCTCGTTTCCTCTTTTATACCCTTTTTTTATTTCTTTTTTTAACCTTCTTCACGAGTCAGGCTTTGTACAGAATCGCTCTTCAAGTTTCATTGTGGATGTCTTTTGATTTCGTTACGATAATGTTTTATTTTTTTTTCCTTGTGGTAGCTGTGGATAAATAGATACATCAGTCATTATATATATATATATATATATATATATATATATATATATATATATATATATATATATATATACACACATTTAAACTATGTATCATCACCAGATATAAAGTTTTCCTGATAGGGATATTATAGACAAATAATCAGCAGAACTTTCATAGTAGAGAGGCACCTTATCATAGGAAAACTCTCCTCAAAGGACTCCCAAGGTCTGTTGCAACCCACAGCAATGACACGGGGAGCTTATGCAGCAAAGGCTTAAGAGGTTCATTGGCGGTCACCATATAAAAAACTATAAGTGCTTTTGATTTTCTGGTATGTTCCATTCCTATAGCTGTTCGTGTACCTCTAAGTATGGTTTATTGTCAATAAATAGGACTTGGGTGGTATGGAACCATATATGGGTGGTGAGTGTGGGGGGGGGGGGGGTGTTGTTTTCTGGAGTCATCAAAAGGTCTAAGGACCACTGCTCTAATTCATCCAACAATTTTAATAACTTTTCCCAGACTCTCTTATGTTAATTTTTCTGATTTTCTCATCGTAAGTGTACTGTATTGTGACTCCAAGAACGGCCCACTCTCTCTCTCTCTCTCTCTCTCTCTCTCTCTCTCTCATTCCGTGCCCGGCTATATCATTTTCCAGGACCAGCCACTTCCTGTTGCCAAATACAAGAGGAGGATGGGGCCCCCGACCATAATCACCAAATGATCCTATTAGTCCGATGCACTTTGAGTGGTTTAAGATGATGCTAACTGCATCTCTCTCTCTCTCTCTCTCTCTCTCTCTCTCTCTCTCTCTCTCTCTCTCTCTCTCTTTTCCAGGAAGTAGTTTCCGAGTCCTATAAGGCCTGCAGGACCTTCTAGGAAATCATTTTGGAAACATACATACAAACATATTCGACTGATGGATTCTTGGTATAGGGTGATAATAATAGAGAGAGAATTTTTTGTATTTATATTTTTATCTTATTTTTGCTTTTTATATTTATATCTTTATTTTTCATATTTACTTCATTTTACGTCATCTTACGCCTCCCTTCTTATCTTGATCTTATCACCACCTTACTGTCGGATTTCCCGCCTTTTATTTATTTATTTATATTTTTGCACGCGAAACGAATAAATATATATAACGTCGTCCCTCGGAAACCGAACAAAACTAGCGTGCGCGTTCATTACGCCTCCTGTTCACTAGCGACAAGTTTAGCCTTAAGGAACGATCTCATTTTCTTGGGAGCAATTTCCTCCTCCTCCTCCTCCTCTTCCAGATAAAAGGAAAACTACTCTCACACACACCTGAAGATGCCCTGACGAGAGGTACTTATACCCATCCATCCTGAGAGAGAGAGAGAGAGAGAGAGAGAGGAGAGAGAGAGAGAGAGAGAGAGCGACAGTTGGGCTATACAGAGAAAACCTTAGGTTTCGGTGGTCAGGATGAGGCAGTCATTAAATTCCTAATATTCCTCTCTCTCTCTCTCTCTCTCTCTCTCTCTCTCTCTCCAGGGGAATGGCGTGCCCACACCTTTCCACCAACCCCCACCCCGCCCCTCCCCCACCCCAACGGCTCCTACTACTAACTAATAATCCTAATGCTGGCTGTACTCCCTGACTCATCCCTACCTCTTACGACTAATGGCCTACCTACTTCTGTCTACCTCCTACTACTTCTATGTTACTCCTACTCCTCTTCTTACTCCTACCTTCTCTCTCACTCCTCCTATTCCTACTCCTCCTCTCACTCCTACTATTCCTACTCCTCCTCTCACTCCTACTATTCCTACTCCTCCTCCCACTCCTACTCTGGTAAGGTGTTTTACAATGGCACCGAAATCTATGAATGAGGTTATTATTATTATTATTATTATTATTATCATTATTATTGAGAGAGAATAGTAAATATTGTCAGAACAAAGATGATCGAGAGTACATACATACATACTACATACTATATATAGATATAATATATATGATATATATAATAGATATATATATATATATATATTCTCTCTCTCTCTCTCTCTCTCTCTCTCTCTCTCTCTCTCTCTCTCTCTCTCTCTCTCTCTCTGTTACCTGGGTCCATGTATGATGGGCGTAGCAGCTGTTTTAAAATGGAACCATTTCCTGCCCCACGAAGGATATTGCATGTGAGAGAGAGAGAGAGAGAGAGAGAGAGAGAGAGAGAGAGAGAGAGAGAGAGACCAGAATCATGGTAATATAAAAGATGGTCGAGACACTGGATGCCGCGTAAGAGAGAGAGACAGAGAGAGATGAGCTAAATATGTCATCTTACGATACTTTCTTACGATACTTGTCGAGAGAGAGAGAGAGAGAGAGAGAGAGAGAGAGAGAGAGAGAGTGATATTCACACCTTCAGGACACAAAAGGATGGGACGTATTCCCCGTCGTCCGCTCCGTCCTCCCTCCGCCCGTGTTCCAGTTTTATGGAATCCTCCTCGACCGTCCTGGAAACCTCTGGAAACCTCCTCCTATAACCACAGCCTCCTCGGGGCATGACTGAGGCCTCAACCTTTGGCTGAGGGCCCCATTAACTGCCTCAACCTTTGGGTGAAGGGTTGGAGAACCAACTCAAAACTTTTGGGTGAGGGTCTGAGTGACTGCCTCAACCTCTGGGTGAAGGGTTGGAGAACCAACTCAAA
>NC_087223.1:23583128-23648128 GCF_015104395.2 Macrobrachium nipponense | reverse complement strand
ATATTACTATAAGGTAATGTTCGGTTTATTTTCATTATTAGTTAGTTATAAAGTCAATTAACCTTCAATAAACATACATAAGAAAACCGCGGAAAAATGCGCATTTTAAATGAAAAATAAATATATATAATGCTACATGAGCCACGGCCCTTGAAACCTTCAGCTACGGCCCGGTTGGAGGCCTCTCCCATAGCGTTACCAGAGGCACGACCTTTGACCTTCAAATTAAAATGAAAAACTTACCCAAGGCTAGGGGAGGGCCTTTTGGGGCAATTTTGGTATGGTTCGATGGCTGGATGGGTGGGGGATTATCAACGTACCGATTTGCAGCCCTCTAGCCTCAGTGGTTTTTGAAGATCTGAGGGCGGACGGACGGACGGACGAATCCAGCCATCTCAAGAACAGTTTCTTTGACAGAAAACTAAAACTGATATTAGAGCTCTACAGTAGTAATCACAAAAAAAATAAATATAAATAAATAAATAATTAAATAAAATATATAACAAACTCATTTACAACATAAAAATACTCAGTTCAGATGTTTGGTAGGACAATACATCATCATCAATACTCCCCATCAAAACCCCATCAATTAAAATAAAATATATAATATATAATAAATAAATTTATATATTATATAAATATATATTATATAATACTTAATATATATATATATTCCAAGTCTTCAGATATATTCATGATTATAGAAAACAGATTTCGTCATCATAAATAACTATAAATAACCAACCCACTTGAACACTTAGGAAAAACATACTTCATAGAAAAAAAAAAACACGCTAAACCATACACCAATCAAATAAAAAAACCACAAAAACAAAACCAAAAATAAAGACTTCACTCGGTCTATTTTAAAACCTTCCACACGTCCAGCTAGGCAAAAACGATCCAAACATATTCACAAGCAAAACATCAAAACTATACTAAACAGGGTATTTAAAAAAACACAAATGAAACAGGGCCTCTCTCTCTTCTCTTCTCTCCTCTCCTCTCTCTTCTCTCTCTCTCTCTCTCTCTCTCTCTCCAATGATATGGATTGAGGCCGTATTTTCCTCGAAACTCGTTTGATTACTTTTCAAGTTTTTTTTTTTTTTTTTTTTTTTTTTTTTTTTTTTTTTTTTTTTGTTTTTTTTTTTTCTTTAATAAAGCGATGTATTTCCAAGAAAATGTGATGAGAGGCTCTCGGGCACAAAAAATCTGGGTATCTGAATACCCGCATGCCCCACTACTGTTTTCTGGGTATTTGGGTTCCGATGAGACGATTGCACCCTCTCCTTCAGATGGGTCCCGGGAGATCCGCTCGATTGATTGATTGGAATGGGAGAAATGCGTCCCTCTTTTATTTTTTTTTTTTTTTGGCATTGCTACACCTGTTGCTGCTGTTCTGTCATCTTAAAACTGTTTTAAAAATATGCTGGAACCAACCCAATTTCAAGCGCTGGACCACGTGTTCGAAATTTCATTTATTATTATTATTATATTAATCGTGGCTCTGGGAGATGAAACAATGAATTTAAAAAGCTTTAGGCAGAGAACTCGTTTTAGGGGGGTTGCGTTGAGGGGGGCGGGGGGGGGGGGGGGGGGACGGCGCTCAAATAAATATTCCATAAATGGTCTGGACACTTTTCTGTTTAGAGAGGAAGAGAGAGAGATGGAGAGGAAGAGAGAGGAGAGGAGAGAGAGAGAAAGAAAGAGCGAGAGAGAGGGGGGAAAGGAAGGTTTTGAAGAACCGAAAATTTTGGCAGATGGAACCAAGATTTCCTTTTTTTTTTTTTTTTTTTTTGTTGGCATTTGACCAGGGGATCGAACTCTCTCTTCTCTCTCTCTCTCTCTCTTCCTATCCTCTCTCTGTGCACTTTTGCCTTACCATTTTTTGTTACGCAACGGAAAGGCTGGTGCCTTTGTACTTCCTGTATTATACCTTTGTATACCTACTTTTTCCAGTGGGGGGGGGGGGGGGCGGTAGGGAGCGGGAGGGCGAGGAACCACTAAAGAAAGAGAGCAGAGGGGACCAGTTTCTGTACATTATCATTATTTCTTTTTTTTTTCCTTTTTCCATTTTTTTCATTTTTTTTTTATTTTCTTCCACTTTTTTTGTTAATTCTTCCCTTTCATCCAACCGTTAAAATAAATAACCCTTCTCAGGGTACCGGGGGTTTCCAATGAATGAACGGGACCACAATGGTCCCGAACGAAATGAAAAAAAACGGAAGACGCGCGAAATCAATTGGCGTCTAAAGAATACTTTAGACATTGGCGCGAAATGACGTTCCCGACCAGGCTTGTACATCACCCAGAAAGTTACCTCGAAAACCTGGTGGTGGTGGTCCTCGTCGTTGGCAACGAGTGGCTGGAATTTGGGCGTCGTGACTATCTGGACTCTGATTAAGGAACACCCCTTTTCTTGTGGCAAGGTGTTGGATTAATATGGCCGTTTTTGTTGCCTTATGATTACGCTTCTGAAATGGCTTATTTTTTTTCTCGGCTCCTTGTTTTATTTTTGTTGGTGGTGAGTGTGGTGTCTAATAAATTAATAGAATTAATAATAATAATAAATAATAATAAAATAAAATACTTTTATCATTATTTAGTTATAACTAAGTTATAAATCATTACACCAATTGCTGATCCCAAACCAAAACACTAAATCTTACCCAAATTAATTTGGTAACCTAATTTGTCGTTTTTCATAACTAACAAACCATGTAGGTGCTTCAAAAACATTAGGATTTACTAGCCGCCAAAGCTGGAAAACCGGGTTATAGAATTAAAAAAAAACAAATTAACACTTGTGAGATTCCTAGGGGACTAATGGCATCTATTAACCAGGTCACGGGGCATTGTATACCCAGAACATGCCCACGGCTACCTGTGACCCATCTGTTATATTTCTAAACCCAGTTTAGGACTGCTAGAGGGGGGTTGGTTCGAGGGGTGGGCCTTTAACTGTTAAGACCCTCACGGTTTGGTTCGTCGTTATGAAAAATAACAAATTAGTTACAAATTTGGTTGTTTGCTTCAATACACGAAACAAAACCTTCGGTCCTTAAACATTTAGGATTAGGACTTCACTATTTGGAGGGCGGAGGTTAAGTTCTCTCAACTGACTGGAAAGTTGCCAACCTTATCCACTTACCGAAATATCTAGGGAAATTCTAGAGAATGGACAAATGAAACCCTAGGACCAAAAGATATAAGCTGGATCTATTGGTTTCCTCCCACTGGGTGTAGATACCCATTTCTACTGTTTACTTTCTTGTTCCCTTGCGACTGGATCCACCTTCACCCCTACTTTACCTTATTATCCAGAGGGGTGTGTTGCTTACTGAAAAAGGTATTTCTATCAGCTAAGATAGCTTCATTCACAGTATGGCTGGACCATCCAACATGGCATTCTAGTCCGCTTCCAAGGCACCATGACGGTACTACTCCCTTTCATATTAGCCCGTAGTTTGTTAAAGGGAAGTAGGAAAGGAAACAGTAGTAAAGAAAAAAAGGACCAGTCAATTCACCATTTACTCTTTTACTTTCATACCTTCATCTTAGGGACTCGACGCAAACAAACTGACCCGACCAGGGGCACTGGATGAAAACTATATCACTTGTTGGGCCGCCACCACTGGACCCAACGGAAAAAAGGTTGTCCAAGGATTCCTGATGGGACGGCAACATCTTTCAAATAAAAATGAGGTGAAAGTTGTTTGTCGCTTCCACCCACGCCAGCTTTCAGGAATTTTCATCCACAGAACATGTTTCTTCTTAAATGCTAGGGGAAGGCACTCACACCCCATGATGTCCATGAAGCTCTCGCTCCCATCCTGGCTATCTGACCCTCCTGTCTTCCTGCAAGTATAAGGCGAATTTCTGATTGTCTCCCTTAGCCAAAATGATATTGTAATTTCATGGACAACTTCCTTCTTGTTCCGTACCTGTACTTACGAACAACCTTCTGGCACCCCGGCCTGAGGTGCCTTGTTCTTCTTTTAAGTACTCCCTTCTAAGTGCCCCATGACGGGGCACAGGAGCATTTCAGCTTTGTCGTTCTGTCTACAAAGTCTAGACCAACGGAAAGGTATGGTAAAGGAGAGTCGGAATCTGCCGTTCCTCACTATTGTTATGGAGTTTCTGGGTCTTTGTGCCCCACGAATTCTGGGGAGACAAACTCCAACACCATTGATCACTCCAACCCTCTTCGAGTGCTTTATGAGATATGAGAGGCCAATGGTAGCTCCCCCAGCCCTTTTGGTTGAAGCCAGGGCCAAGGCCTGAATAAGAGGACTGTTTTCATGGGTTCAGGCTCCTATCCCGTGGACTGCCTTAGGGGTCGGTTACAATATTACGATTAAAAACAAAAAAAACACCACAAGGGTGGGTTTTTTTGTTTGTCAGGGGGGGGGGGAAAACTACTCAAGTACCGTTTGGTCAGATCCCAATCTGGGGTTTTTTAGCTCCATTTGGTGGGCATGGACTGCTTCAAAAAGCTCCTCATCAGCATGGCCAAACTCCCATGAAGGACGATATGTCCCCAACTCCTTTCATTCGTAAGGACTTGAGGCTAGAGCAGCCCGTGACCCGCCTTCACTTGCAGATTACAGGGAACATATGTTTTTCGGTGTTCTGAGATATAATCAGAAAGTCTGCTAAACTGCTGAATAGGTTGGTACCGAAGTGGAGGACACGTTCCCCCTCACGACACCAATCACAGTATGCTGGGACCACTTCCCTTGGTAATACTGTCGCAGATTGGATTTTCTGATATTACCTGCCATTCTTTTCTGAGCTTGCTGCTTTCTGTGCGAAAACCCTCGCTCCTCGGAGGAGATACTTGACAGTCTCCCAACCCGGGAATGAGCGAACTAGGGAACCCTTCAACGAACTGGGTGGTAACCTCTACCACGTGAGGTGGACACAGAAAAGGTTGCTCCCAGGACGGTAAAACTCTCTTGGTGCACAATTTCTACTAGGAGTTCCAGTATGGTCTGGGAAAAACCACTCTGGCGTTTCGGCCATAACGGAGCTACCAGGGGTCATCTTGAAGGTTGCTGAGGACCGCATTACCCTGTTCAGAACCATGAAGCCCGGATTAAGACAAAAATGGAGGAAAATGCGTACACGTCCAGATTGTCCCAAATGGGGTGTTGTAGCGCATCTTCTGCTGATGCCTCTGCGTCCGGGACTACTGAACCAATACACTTCCAAACTTTTTGTTGATACCCTGGTTGCGAATAGGTCTATTGATCGGTCCTTCCCCACAAACATGGAGCATCCTGTCCCACTACCATGTTGGTGTTAGGGGACCACTCAGTTTCCCAGAAATTCTGATCCTGCGGCTTCAACTTGTCGGCCACTTAGTTTCGTTTTTCCCGGGAATATAATCTGGCCTTCTGATGTCTACCCAGGTTCTCTATAAGCCCACTGGTGAAGCTGAAACTGTCATCACATGTAACTGCCGAAGAAACTAGGCCTCCTTGCTTGTTTATAAATAAGCTACTACTGTGGGTTGTTGTTGACATCAATACCAACCGAGTGTCCTTTGTACTCTCTCCCTGAATTCTTTTGTAGAGCCAGGAACGCTGACTTTCAACTACCAGCAGTTTTATTATGGAGTTCCTCTGTACCTTGGCAAACTCCATTTTGCCTGGACCCTCCATCAACCCCTCCATATGGGCTACCCCAGCCTTCTAAGGTGGATGGCATCCGCGAAACAGCAAGAGGTCTGGGGTGGAGGATTGTTGAAGGGGGGACACCCCAACTGTCAGTATTGTCGCGTCCCGCCCACCACCCAGCAACGTCTTTCCTCCACTTGCTGCCGACAAGGGCGGAATTGCTCGTACGGGTGGTGATCTTACTGTTGGTGGACCAAAACCTCCTTCATCCCTACCATTGTAGGGACCGAAGGTGTTGTAGGCCTTCTTGTTGGGTTACTAGCTTTTCCTCCAGGGAGGTTACGGATTCCCAGCACCAACCTGCCCATACTGTCTTGCCTGGCTGTGTCTGCTTTCCCAGAAAGGCATTCACCAACCTTGTTTGCATTTCTGTACTCTTTGGTCCTGTCGGGAATACTTTGGCTTGTGTTGTGTCTATCACCATTCCCAGATAGTTCCAAACGTTGACTTGGATCCCAGCTGCGACCTTATGCTGATTCACCACAATAACATAGCACGGACTGTTGCGACAAAGCTTGCAGGAGGGCCGCCCATGCTCCCCCGAGTAAATTTCTCCCTGGACCATTTGCTATCTCCAGCCAACGTCCCGTCCAGATATCTTATCAAGCCTGATCCCCTGAGCGTGCGCCTATGCCGACACCGAGGTGTGAAACACTCTTGTTAAAAACTTGAAGGAGGACGTTGGTCAAATCCGAAGCAAACAGGACCTTGAACTCGAAAGCTTTCCCTGCAAAGACTGAAGCGGGCGAAAGAAATTAATTCCTTGAAGGAAAACTGACTGGGAACTGGTCTATCTGAAAGTATGCGTCCTTTAGAATCGAACTTTGTCAGCCATAAAGTCTCCGATTTCTGAACTGCTTGTAGAACCGTTTTTTCGGAGTTTCCATCTTGAAAATGGTTTTGCCTTTATAAACAGATTACCCCAGCTGTTGAAACAGGTGTCTAGTACTGTTCCTCCAACCCCCTCCCCGTTGGCTTTGGGTACCAGGAAAACAATCCTGCTGTAGAAGCCTTTTGTCGGGACTGCATAACTTGTTGCACAGCTCCTTTTTTCCATCATCTTCTTCAACTTCGTCCCTGCATAATAGTGGCCTTTCTGAGATTTGTGGGCATTAAGGTGACGTAGGGTAATGGGTTGGATTCTGTCAGGGGCGGGGCTTACCTCGAAACGGAATCAAAATACCGATCCTGAGAACCATCCACCACCCACTGCTCTGCCCCTAAGTTCCTGCCCACACCTTCCAGTGATTATGACCAGGCAACCCCCCAACTGGTGTGGCCGGAGTTGTATGGGAGGCGGCCCCCATCCATCATATCTTCTTAGAGCCTCTCCCCCTTCCCCTATTGCCCCTTCCCTTTCCCTGTTGTTCTATTGTGAAAGGGCCGATGAGTTGAGTATTCCTCGTTGGGGAAAAAGAGGGTCTTGGTGAACTCTATTAGGGCTGCTAGTGTCACTGGTTTCTTCAAAGGACATCTGCTGTTGTTTTCCCTTCCCTCCAAAGGAATGAGTTTGGACTTTGTTAGAGGTTTTCCTAACTGCCTGTTGCACCAACCTATCGTTATGTGTCCATCCTTCTTCTATCTATCGCTTCTTTCCAGTATGACCTCTTGGCAACAGTAGTTGCGATTCCAAGATATCCCCATTCCTCATTGCTAACAGGGAATCCAAATCCACATTGCGGCTTAGTCTAGCCAATGCTGCATCTCTCCTCATTAGCAGGATATTTGCCCAAACATTGGCACTTACGTTTGTCAGGTACGCAATCGCCTTGGACCCTGACTGTAGTAATCTAATGAACAATGGTTCATCTACTACTTTCCTTGTTGCTTCCGAGGATGCAATTTTCGCCACTGCTGTTGACCAAAGGTCTAACCAGGACGCAGCCTGAAAGACAGAAGAAGCTGTTGCTTCTAAACGTGGCAGCCTCTTGGTACGTCATCGAAGGGCACTCCATTTAACCTGATCCAAGGTTAATCCAGGCCTTAACCTTACAACATTAGGGTTCATTTTGTCTAGACAGCAAAGGGACCTTCGGTGTCGTATAATATTTCCTTTGCTTTATCATTGGAGGGGGAATAAATTTAAATGATCTATTAGATCTTAAGGAATTATCCCTCCCTGCAATCTTTGCGTTTACGTGTTGCAAGACCGATTCCGCATGACTCGAACAAGGCAATTCATACGACACCTTGGTATCCCTCTTTAGTCCAAACGCCATGTCAATTCCAGGAGGAAGCATACTGGCCGGTGTTTCTGTCTTCTCCGAAAGGAAAGGCTATTGAATTGACGAATCAAATCAATAACCTCTGCATACGAGGCCAGAAACTCTTGGTTTCTCCTTCCTCCGGCTCTAGTGTACCACTCTCCGTCACGAGAGATGTTGTCTCGCCTCTATCTTCTGACAGACGGCCCGGAATTTCCACGGCCGCCTGCCCTACGGCGCGCCTCTTTGATCTTTGCTGCCGCTGTTGGCTCGATCCCAGATAGTCAGCAGGGGAACGAGAACGTCTCACTCTTTCTCTGCTCACGGATCTAGAGCGAGAATCTCGTCTAGATCTCCAAGATGAAGGCTCCCTTAAGACAGAGGAAATTCTTCTTTATTAGCTGGCATCGTTTTCGAGCGTCGGCGAGCCCGGCCTCGGCCTCTATCCAGCGGACACTGCCTTCCACGAACGTATCCGCCGAGGTTGCCAACTCTCTATTTTTTGTACTTTTAATAGGAGCCTTATCGTCCTTCGTACGTATTTTGACGGCCTTACGGAAGGGCGAAACTGGGATCTGCATTCCATCCTCTGCTGCACCTTTCGCCGCCAACGTCGATTTTACCAGAGGTATCGCAGTTTTTGCGATCCGAACTGGCAACTCCGCCTCGGCCGCTAGCTCGCCGGCCGTCACCTCTCTCGCTTGTTCGGACTCTTGCGAACGGCTTCGTCTGGCAAACCTTGTGCTTTAAATAGCCACTGATTTTCCGACCTTCTGCTGACTTGGAAATGACAGTCTTCGTCCGAAGGAGAGGAAGAATTGATTTTCTCCTCTGGCCCGAGGATCCGCTAGGAACTCCCGAATCCTCCTCCAACGCTTGACTGGCGCTCGTCGTGACGTTATCGGACTTAGCGATGACGCCGAACTAGAGGAAGAAGACGAAAGAAGGCGAATCACACTTTTTGTTTTTTTTGTCTCTCTATTCATTCTCTCCTCTATATCCTGTAACTTCTGCATTACAGTTTGCATTGACGGATCAGAAGGCGTATTAGCGTCTGGGTGCAGCGAAAAAGGCCGAGAATCGGTCTGTGACGTCATCACGCTGCCATCTCAGAGTGTGACGTATGTTGTGACGTCATCGCTCTCGTAGGGAGAGACTGAGAGGTTTCTGCTGGTAACCGCACGTTTGCTGCCAAATTACCTCCCACGTTCTGCATCGCTGTAAATACTGTGGGATGGAGAAGCAGCGGCATTAATTCCCATAAATTGCAAGCCCGGGGGATGAGGAACATTCAGCGCTGCCGGACCCTGCTGGAACCGTGACGTCATATAAATGCGCAAGAGACCATCCAAGGTTGGTACGCCTGGTAGGCCTAGCGCTGACCACGTACCATCTAACCTATGCGCTTGCGTAGCAGGAGCCTGGAACAAAGATGGCGGATCTCCCCCTCTACTTGCTGGGAACAAAGGAGAGTGCAAATTATTCATAAAATTACCCAAGGCCCCTCCTGACGTTTCCGATACAGAAACGCTAGGAGAAACCGAAGGGGTATGAGACAATTCAAAAGCAGGTGGAGAAACATATGGAGCAGCCTGGTTTATTACCGATACAAAAGAAGCCGGTAAGGTTTGGTCATCCAAAGATGGCGTCACCCCCTTTCTTTTGTATTGGCTTTTCCCATAGAACTTCTTCCACTGTTCCACCGACCAACCGCGACAAACAGAACACGGATTAGTAACCGTACATACGTTTTCCCTGCACCTACTACACGTTGGATGAGGATCCGTCGACACCGAGGTTAGGAACCTAGAACAAGGGAAGCCACTGACTCCTGGGCATTTCCTTTGTCTCCTCTTCGAAGCGGTAGACGATCCCGATGTTGAGGCAAAAATTCTCCATCATACCACGTATACACTCTTACCACACACTGATCACACTTGGAGAAAGAAAAGGAATGAAAAATAAAAAATGAAATGGATAAAGAACGGGCAAACTGAAAAAACCGGCTTTTTTAAATGAGATAGACAGTAACACGTCTTATCTTAAAGGCGGTAGGAAAATAACTGATGGGTCACAGGTAGCCGTGGGCATTCTGGGTATACATGCCCCGTTGACCTGGTATAGATGCCATTAGTCCCTGGATCTCACAAGTGTAATTTTAATTCTACCGGTTTCCAGCTTGGCGCTAGTAAATCCTAATGTTAAGACCGAAGGTTTGTTTCGTGTATGAAACAAATAGAAGATATATATATATACACACACATATACAATAAACTCTCTCTCTCTCTCTCTGCTCTCTCTCTCTCCCTCTCTCTCTCTCTCTATGTATATATATATATATATATGTATTTATAGTATATATATATATATATATATATATATATATATATATGTATATATATATATATATATATATATATATATATATATATGTATATATAATATATATGTATATATATATTATATATATCTATATTGGATATTAAATATATAGTATATATCTATATATATATATATCTATATATATATATATATATATATATATATATAATCATATATATATATAATATAAATCTATATATATACATATATTATCCTAATTATATCATATGAATCCTATTTATTAATTATTCATTATTTATTATATATAAACTGACGATTCCATACTGTTTCAAGCTCTCTTCTCTCTCTCTCTAAATAAATAAATAAATAAAATAATAAATAGATAAACATAAAAAACTACAGAGGAGAAAATCCATCCGCAGCCCAAACCTTGAGGACAAGAAGGGCGCAGTAGACGGATCATATGACGGTAATTATTATCCGGGCCCAAACAAAATGGCGGCCGACGCAAGCAACTGTTTGCAATTAAGAGGGAAGATCTGGAACTGTAGGAACAGTTTATTTTCTCTCTCTCTCTCTCTCTCTCTCTCTCTCTCTCTCTCTCTCTCTCTCTCTCTCTCTCTCTCTCGAAAAAGGAAACATATTTATTTGTCACGTCCATGTAAAAGTGACAAAGATATATCAATCAGTCATTTTACGTTATTACAAAATAAAATTAAAATAAAATCACCAACTATGTAAGCAAAAACGCTAAAATAAAAAAACGCAAAAACTCACAAACGAAAGAGAAATCTCTTGAATACTGTGCAAAAACGCTAAACCCAAACCACGCAAAAAACAAAAGCAAAAAGATAAAAAAAAACCTTGAATACCGAGCAAAAACGTTAAATTAAAAGCACGCAAAAACTCAAAATCAAACCCAAAAACCTCTTGAATACCGGGAAAAATCGCGAAAATAAAAACCTACAAACTCTTAAAAATACGAAACAAATATCTTAACGGAATATATAGAATATGAACGGAGGTACAGCTAAAAGGAATGAGAGGATCCTTTAGTATAGTGTCTACAGTGCACCATGTTTGAGGTTCAATGACGGCACTGTCCACCAACCCTCCCCCCCCCCCTCCCCCTAACTCTGAGGACCATAGAATCCGTCTAATTATTAGCCAACCTTTCTCCAAGGTTTACAAAGTGCGTTCACTATAATGGCGTACAACACCATTTCAAAAGGAGAAGAGAGAGAGAGAGAGAGAGAGAGAGAATGTTGCCTTTTGCTTTTAAGGTTGGCAATCTTATGCTTATCCTGGATGAAAATGACCCTTAAGGACTCCTATTCATCACAGTGAACTATACGTATTACAAGAGGGCGTATCTATATAGGGCGTGGGTATGGATGGGCGTGTGGGCGAGGGTATGATGGGCGAGGGGTCATTTCTTATAACATTTTGGTGACCATAGCCCAACCATCCACGACCTGGGTTCGATCCCAGGGGGAGGACAGGGGGAGCTTTATCAAGATAATCAGCCGGGCTGTTACAAGCAAGCGATGCATTATAAAGCATATCCTGAAAGCATCCTATTAAAGAAAAAAAAAGCAACAACACACACAGAAGCATCTCCTATCAAGCATGCTGCTTTGCAAGCTCCAAATTGACTGAATTAACAGACAAGCATCGCATACACCGACCTTAAACTCTTACAAGCACTGATACAAGCACCTACACAAGACGACCTCTCCCAGAAACATATAAGGCATTCTGGAAGAAGCATCTACAAGAGACACTACTGACGGATAAAGGAGAGAGAGAGAGAGAGAGAGAGAGAGAGAGACGAGAGAGAGAGGATCGAGGAGAGAGAGAGAGAGAGACCTTACATCTTGTTCGGGTTGCCCCAGGTTCCTCAGTGTGAGGCACCTCTAATGTCTACCAGAGAGTTTTGCTAATGCATCTTCGGTATATTTTGCATCTTCCAATCTGGATGGTCTGGGATGCAGCTTAGATATTTGTCGAGCTTATTCTTAAACACATCTACGCTCACTCCCGACGAGCTGGCAACGCATTGAATAGACGCTGCACTGTCGATGCTGGTGCGTAGTGGATTAATGTCCCTGTGTGCTTTCCTTCCCCCCATTTTTCCTGGTATAGTTTTGGGCCACTATTAATCTACCTCTGCTTGTTCTTTCTGATATTTTTAGCTCCATGATGTTTTCGGGCAATTTCCTTCTATCTATTTCCATGCCTGAATTATCATGTAGCGTTCGTTCTCTTCTCCTTTCTAGACTATATCATTTAAAAAATTGTAGTCTTTCCCAGTAGTCAAGATCCTTAACTTCTTTATAAAGCATAATCATGTGTTCAGCTTTTCTTGTTTTGAAGTGTCGTAACAACATTCCCATTTTTTATTTACATTTTGCCAATAGAATTGCTATTTGATCATTGCATAACATGTTCCTATTCATCATCACACCAAGGTCTTTAACTGCTTCCCTTATTGTGATTGTCTCGTTATTAGGTCCCCTATATGCATATAGCTTTCCTTCTCTATCTCCATAATTTATTGATTCAAATTTATCAGAGTTAAAATACCATTACTGCTCTGTCTGCAATCATAATGACAAAACATTGCAGCTAGCACCGTATTTTGTGGCACACCGGATATTACCTTAGCTTCATCTGATTTCTCATCGTTTGCAATAACTATCTGTTTTCTGTTGTGTAAAAATTCTTTTAACCATCTTCCTACTTTGTCTATTATATTATGTTTTCTAATTTTCTTCGCTAATATATTATGATCTACCTTGTCAAAAGCTTTTCCAAAGTCTAGATACACCACACTCTGTTTCTTTTCCATTTTTCATATTTTTGTATATGTTCTCACGGTGGACTAACAGTTGTGTTTTGTGTACTTTTTTCGGGTACAAAACCATGTTGTCCTATATTAAACAAATTATTTTTTATTAAATGTTTCATATTTTTCTTCATTACCCTTTCATACACTTTCATAATAGGTGATGTTAGACTCATAGGCCTTTGAAAGTAGGGTAATATATGCTAATTTGTGCTCATCATAAATCTTGCCTGTATCTACACTTTGCCTTAACAATATGGCAAGTGGCTTTGCGATAGAATGAACTAATTTCTTTAGCAAATAGCAGGGACACCATTCAGCCCAAGCTGCTGCTCCATTTTTAATTTCATTAATAGCTTACACAAAATCGGCTTAATTAATATCTATGTCTGATAAATATTCACTATTTTCATCTCTTATTTCTGTATCATTATCTTCATTAGCAATTCTAAGGGTAAATTCTCTCTTATATCTTTCTGCCAATATGTTGCATATTTCCTTTTTTTTCATTCGTTAATCTCCCTTCAATTCTTAGAGGGCCTATTTCTATTCTTTTATTCATTTTTTTTGCATATGAGTACAATAGTTTGGGGTTTTGCTTGATATTTACTAGGGTTTTTTTCTTCCAAGCCCCGTTTTTTCATTTTCTTTTGATTGTATAATCTTTTGTTCTGCATTTTCTATCTTACATTTTAGTTCCATCACTTTCCATGCATTCTTTTCTTTTGCAAGACCTTTTTTCCACTTTCTGATTTTCTGGAACAAGATCCTTCTGTCTCTTGGTATGCATGACTGATGTTTACTTCTCTTCTTTCTCGGTATATTTATCCACTATTTTCTCTAATATTTATATAATATATTCCCTATTTACCTGTATATCATCACTTACGGAAAATGTTATCCCAATCTTTGTTTAACTCCATTTATTTCTGACCATTTTATATTTTTACTGTAGAAATTGTATTTTCCATATCCTTCCCACTTTTTCATCTCTTGCTTATCTCTGTTTTCACTTGCTTTGGAATGGACTGTTAATTCTATGAAATACTCGCATTATAAACCATTATTTCTTTAACATAATTCACCTCGATCACTAATACTAGGTCTAAAGTATTTTCCTTTCTTGTTGGCAGGTGATTTATTTGTTGAATGTTGTATTCTAGTAGCATATCTAATAGCTTTTCGAATTGCCTCTTATCTTCTGCACTACTATTACTCTTTTTTTATATGTATAAATATAACCACAATCTCCTATTCGTTCTTTCCAATCTACGAAAGGAAAGTTAAAGTCTCCGGATAGGAGAATAGCTCAGTCCTTGTGATTTCTACATATATCAAATTTTTCTATTATTGTGTCAAACTTTAGTATTAGGGGGTCTACAGTATATATTACTATGTTCATTAATTTTTCAAATTCAAATTCAAATTCTACCACTATTTGTTCACATTCTGAGTTACTATATTTCTCATATATTTTTCCTTGTTTTGTCTTTCCCATATATTGCGGTTCCCCTTTGATTTCTATCTGATCTATAAGTTTGGAGTCCTTTTATTTGATAATCATTACCAGTCTCTTGGGGAATACCAGGTTTCACTTATATTCATTATATCTATTTCATTTTCAATTTGGGTTAGTTCTTCTAAGAACTCTATTTTCTTTTTGAGTTACTCGTAACTAAACCCTGCGCATTCATCACTATGATGGCTTGCGTGTTTATCTCCTTCATTATTTAATATGGGTAATAATAGGATTTTCCATGTCTCTTTCCTGTTCTGTATGTTGTTCTTTTCTTCATTTCCAGAAAATCTGACATTAAAAAAACAAATCCAACTTTTCCAATATATATTTGATCTTCCTTCATCTAATAGTTCATTTTGTGTATGAATCTACAATTGTCTCCGTATCTGCACCATCCCCTAACATCGTATATACAGTACTTGTCTCTTGAACTGTATCTTGGGGCTGATGCTTGCAAATTCTTTGCTGACACTACATAGCACGGTGATGGCCTTTTTTTTTTGTTTTTTTTCCTTCCTTCCCTCATAGTCTTCGTCCTTTCTTTATTTGTTTCTTTTCTATTTTGGATTTTATTACTTGATTGATTATTTATTTGATTATGATTCATGGCTACAGGGTGCATATATTTACATATTTTGTTGAACATACATCCTTTTACTTTTTTTAGGTTTTTGAATATTTTTGGATGTAGATCTCTGCATTCATCCTCAGAGAGAGAGAGAGAGAGAGAGAGAGAGTTTATCTGACAAATTAACCTGACAGATCGATAGATCATGAGTGACAAAAATACGTAAAAAAGAAAAAATTTTTGAGCTAAAAAAATATGCGGCAGATATGAAATCCGAGTTGCGAGTCGAAGTATAATAAATAAAACGTGTGTGTGTGTGTGTGTGTTTCCTCTGGACTGCTTTCATTGTCATGGTGCAGGGAAACCACACAGGTGAAGGTACAAACAACTCCAATGAATGCTTGATTGGGATAACCTTCTTGAATCACCTTTTTTCTAACCCCCCGCACCCCCCTTCCTGTGAAGTCAATCACTGACACCTGTTTCTTGCCATGAATAATTTGGAGTCTCTATCTCTCTGGGGAGGGGGGAAAAGGGGGATAGGAGGCGGTAGGGGTGGGGTTTTTTTTTTTTTTTTTTAGTACCATGCATTCGCCCCAACCGACTCCCCTCGGACAAATTTCAGACCTCGGCCCCTTTCATCTTTGCCGTCCTATCTCCAAGTCTTTCATCGCTTCCATTTTTTTTTTTTTCTTTTAGCTTTCTGTGCTTCTTTTGTTTGTAAGTCACTGCCCTCCAAACCGCCTCCCCGAACACCAACCCACCACCTCCCCCTAAACATCAAACCCGTATACCGCGCCCTAATCTTTATGTCCACCAGTGATCCTTATTTTCCCGATGAGGGAAACACACCGACCCCGCCCACCAACTGCTATTTCCTTTTTCTTCTGTGCTCCCTGCATGCCCACATGGCCAGATCACACCCATCCTCCCTCCTGTCCATCACACAAGGTCATGTACACCAATCCAACCCCCCCCCCCCACCCCCCCTAACTCTCTCTCTCTCTCTCTCTCAACACACATCTCAAGGACGTTTTCATATCACATCTCCAGAGATGTCTATCTAAATTTCTCCACATCTCCAAACACTGCCCCAATACCCAGATGCCCAGAGAGATACTGACACCCATTTACCCCTTCCTGGCCTCCTAAGAACTCTCTCTCTCTCTCTTCCTGTACCAGAAGGCACAGAGAGTCAAGAGAGAAATGCATTGCATGCAGCAGCCCACGCATGCAACAATTCTCGTTACTGCAACGGGGAGAGAGAGAGAGAGAGAGAGTAGAGAGAGAGAGAGAGAGAGAGAGAGAGAGAGAGAGAGAGGAGACCGGCAATGCATTTGCCTGAAAGCAAAACTCTCCATTGATCTGCCTTGACGTGGAAAAGACTGGCCTGTGCTTGAGAAAGAAAAGGAGTTGGACAAAGGGCATGCAGAGAGAGAGAGAGAGAGAGAGAGAGAGAGAGAGAGAGAGAGAGAGAGAGAGAGAGCAGGAATAAGGAATATTGCTTTGGCCTTCAGAATTCCCATTATTAATATCAATTATTATTGTTATTATTATTATTATTATGCAAAATAAACACACCACACAGCACGTGAAAGGGGGACAGCTTAACTAAGTAAACAAACTAATTCGCCAGCCATTCATCAATAGCCACCTGTCCATCTTAGAAGAATAAACACGAAGACGAGTCTACCTTCAAGCTAGTTAATATAACGGAGTACGGGTTGCCATACATCGCCAGACCACACAGAGAACAAAATCTCCCACAAGTTGTGTAAATAGGGCCCCATCAAATAGTCCCCCGCATGGAATTGAGACACTTCTTTTTAAAATAACCAACGAAACTACTAATCAACAAGTAACGAGAGTAAAAAGGGTAAAATGAAAGAAACGAGTCTACCTTCGACCTAGCGATTTACACACAGCAGCTATGAGTTGCCAGTGATTCCTAGACGCCACAAAATATGATAGCCCGCCGAACACAAGAGAAATAGGGACCGATAAAACGCGTCTGAATATTACATAAAAAAAAAACGGATGATAAAACGGCCCCCCCCCCCCCCCCCCACGGGGGTTATAAATAACAAGTGACATACGAAGACACACAGTCTCTCTCTCTCTCTCTCCTCTCCCTCTCTCTCTCTCTCTACCTTTGGACCGGTTGATTACCAAGGTGGGAGTTGCCACTGACTCCCAGACACGATGGAAAAATCCTCATCTGTTTCTTCTTCTTCTCCTTCTTCTAGAAAGTTAGCATGCAGGAAGCAGAGGTGAAGACACGAAGGTATTTTTTTTCCCCCTCCTTCAGTTCTTCGAAACGAGGCCAAGAGGTTATATTATGCTTGCATACTGATATGCGGGGAGAGGTTTGTGAAAGGATATACATGTGTGTGTGTGTATATATATATATATATATATATATATATATATATATATATATATATATTATATATAATATATATATATATATATGACGCCTACGCACACATACAGGATTTTATACATGTGGGTCAATCGATATTATGCATAATGCTGTTATTGTTATTGATTATTATTATTATTATTATTATTATTATTATTATTATTATTATTATTATTATTTTGAAAAACACGAGATTCATATTTAAGATGATAATAATAATAATAATAATAATAATAATAATAATTATAATAATGTTACGGTACGGTACGTTTTGATAAGGAAATCGTTACGGTACGGTATAGTAGTAAAGGAGTACGTTACGGTACATTACGAGAAGGAATACGTTACGAAACGGGACAGATAGGTAAGGAATACTGCATTACGGTATGAAAGTAAGGGAATAAGGTATGGTACGTTACGGTACGTTACGCGAAGATAGGAAATACGTTACGGTACGTAACTTCTCACGAATCGCTCCAATTAAAAAAACTCTCTCTCTCTCTCTCTCTCTCTCTCTCTCTCTCTCTCTCTCTCTCCTCACAAATTATTTTAGAGGTGATTTTGATTCTACAAAATAAAAATAAAATAGTTTTTACTAAAATATAAAAATAAGAATCTTGATTATTCAAGAAACTAAAAATAAAACAGTTTTATCTTCACCAAATAGATATATATTAAAATAAATAAAATCTTGATTATTCAAGAAACTAAAAATAAAATGTTTTATCTTCACCAAATAAATATATATTAAAATAAATAAAATCTTGATTGTACAAGAAACTAAAAATAACAGTTTATCTTCTCTACTAAATAAATATTAAAAATTAAAATCTTGATTAGTCAAGAAACTAAAAATAAAATTGTTTTTTCTTCACTAAATAATTAATAAAAATAAAAATCTTTATTATTCATCACGAAACTAAAAATAAGTTTTTTTCTTCACTAAAAAATAAATATTCAAAATAAAAATCTTGATCATTATTCAAGAAATTAAAAATAAAATAGTTTTTTCTTCATTAAAAATAAATATTCAAAATAAAAATCTTGATCATTCAAGAAACTAAAAATAAAAGTTTTTTCTTCACTAAATAAATAATCAAAATAAAAATCTTGACTGTTCAAGAAAGTAAAAATAAAATAGTTTTATTACTAAAATATTCAAAGAAATAAAAATCTTTATACTAGAAAAAATGTTTAAAAAAATATTCGAAATAAAAATCTTTATTATTCAAGAAACGAAAAATAAATAGTCTTATTATTATTATTATTAATTTTATTATTAAAACACGGAATTACAACCATGTACCTTCACGCTACTGAACGGTACGTAGAGAAACTCAAGGCCACGGTACGGAAATACGGTACGGAATTAGTTACTGAATTACGGTATAAAATGACGGTACGGAATTACGTTACTGAATTACGGTATAAAATGACCGTACGGAATTACGTTACGGAAAATACAAAGCACTACAAAAACAAGGAGACAATACCCCCAAAATACAGACCTACACCTCCCACCCCCCAAAAAAAACAAACCCGTGCCCAAACACCCTCAAAATACCCATACCCCCCAAATACCCCGTTCCAAAAAAAGGGGCGAAAAAAAACAAAAAAAGGATGGCGCATGCGCCAAGCCCCTTTTTTTCCCTCCGATGCTTGCAAGGGGGTGGGGGGGTTGCAACTCACCCGTGCTTGCACATTGCACGTGGCCAGGTAACAAGACCAACCGTGGGTTACAAAGGCGGGCAAGCACAACAAAACAAGCACCAAGGGTAAAAGCGGAGAGAGAGAGAGAGAGAGAGAGAGAGAGAGAGAGAGAGAGAGAGAGAGAGAGAATGGAAATATCTCCACACACCGGAATTTTTTTTTTTTTAAATGTAACTGGGCCATACCCAATACTCTGGAAGAGCCTGGAATATTCACTTCCCTACCAATACCCTGGAATACGCTGGAATATTCACTTCCCTACCAATAGCCTGGAATACGCTGGAATATTCACTTCCCTACCAATACCCTGGAATACGCTGGAATATTCACTTCCCTACAATTACCCTGGAATACGCTGGAATATTAACTTCCCTACAAATAGCCTGGAATACGCTGGAATATTCACTTTCCCTACAATTATTCAAGAATACCCTGGAATATTCACTTCCCTACAATTTATTCTGGAATACACTGGAATATTCACTTCCCTACAATTATTCTGAATACCCTGGAATATTCACTTCCCTACAATTCTTCTGGAATACCCTGGAATATTCACTTCCCTACAATTATTCTGGAATACACTGGAATATTCACTTCCCTACAATTATTCTGGAATACACTGGAATATTCACTTGCCTACAATTACCCTGGAATACGCTGGAATATTAACTTCTTTACCAATACCCTGGAATATTCACTCCCTTACTAATACTCTGGAATACCCTGGAATATTCACTTCCCTACAATTATTCTGGAATACACTGGAATATTCACTTCCCTACAATTACCCTGGAATATTCACTCCCTTACTAAGAATCTGGAATATTCACTTCCCTACCAGTACCCTAGCATACCCTGGAATATTCACTTCCTTACCATAACCCACATGGAATATTCCCGCTGGAATATTCCATTCCTTACCAATACCTGGATCCCTGGAATTTACCCTTCCCTACAATACCCTGGAATATTCGATTCCCTACAAATACCCTGAATATTCACTTCCCTCCATACCCGGAATACCCAGAATATTCACTTCCTTACCAATACCCTGAAATACTCTGGAATATTCCCTTCCCTACCAATACCCTGGAATTTTCACTTCCCTACAAATACGCTGCAATATTCACTTCCTTACCAATACCCTGAAAGTCACTTCCTACAAATACCCTGGAATATTCATTTCCCTACCAATACCCAAGAATATTCACTTCCTTACCAATACCCAAGAATACCCTGGAATATTCACTTCCCTACAATTACCCTGGAATATGCTGGAATATTCAGTCCCTTACCAATGCCTTGGAATATTTACTTCCTTACCAATGGAACTTGGATAATCACCTTACTCCGGAATTATTTTTCCACCTACCCTTGAATATTTCATTCCCTACAATTACCCTGGAATACGCTGGAATATTCATTTCCTTACCCAATGCCTTGGAATAGTTTCCTTACCAATACCCTGGAATACCTTGAATATTTAGTTCCTTACCAATACCCTGGAATATTCATTTCCTTGGGAATATATATTCAATGAATATATATTGGGAATATATATTCATTTGACTCTGTCACTCACTGAAAGTAACGCCAGAACCTCTCTCTCCCTGTCACGACATAGTTACTCACCTGCAAGAGAAAAGAAAGCCATTAGTAAACAGAAATAAAGATAAATAATTAATAAATAAGTAAATATATTAAATAAAAATATATATAAATAAACATATAATTTCATAAATATATGTACATAATATATTGAATACATAAATATACGTAAACACGCAATATATTCATACAGCAATGTGAATACGTACTATTTTGTAATTTTGTAAACCTATACCGAGAAAAGAGAGAGAGAGAGAGAGAGAGAGAGAGAGAGAGAGAGAGAGAGAGAGAGAGAGAGAGAGCGTCTGTAATAGAAAATGAAAGTAAAACTGGCTTCTACTTTCCAGCCCAATACAATACCTTTCTTTTCCAGATTCAATTAAAAAAAACTAGTTGACTGGCAGTCTCTCTCTCTCTCTCTCTCTCTCTCTCTCTCTCTCTCTCTCTCTCTCTCTCTCTCTCTCTCTCTCTCTCTCTCTCAAACAGGCTGCTTCTACAATAAAAATTCTCTAGTTTCCAGTCTAAGCATTTGTCTTCAAAGTAAACCGCATCTTCCAGAAAAATCACCACTATTCCAGCTTCCAGCTCAAACCTTCCTCTCTCCATACTGAAGAGCTTCCAGGGAAAAAAATGACCCTCTTCCAGGTTCCAAAGACAAAACCTTTCCCCTAAAGCTTCCATTCATAACAATTTCTTTTTCCAGCTTCCAAAATAAATAAATAAATAAATAAATGAAACTTTCTCTGGCATCTCTGGCAGCTTCCAGAGAAAAGAACTTTCCCTTCCAGCACCTTTCCTGGAAGACCTGGAAGAGCTATCAGAGGACCGAGGCAGAATGGAGAAGTGGTGTAGAGAGACAAGAAGTTCAATTTGCCTCTACGTCCTTTTCCAGGAAGGAAGGAAAAAAAAATTAAAATAAATAAAAAAAATATATAAACTTTCACTTCCAGTTGCTTCCTGGAAAACCTCTCGGATCCATCCATCACGGAACACGAAATAGGCTACAGAACAAAACTCGTTTCCTGGAAGAAGGGGAGAGAGAGAGAGAGAGAGAGAGAGAGAGAGAGAGAGAGAGAGAGGCGCATGTGCTTAGAGGTGTATATTTAGGTAGTGTATACGTACAAAGCTGTGTCTGTCTGTTTACGTATACATCAAGCTTTCTCGAAACTTCCCTTCTCTCTCTCTCTCTCTCTCTCTCTCGTAGAATGACCGTAACCCATAGGAAGACAAGACAACCATCAGTCAACTACGGCAAAAGCTTATTAGGCGTGTAAGACCTGACGGTACATCCGAAAGACAGCTTAATCGAAACTGTGACGTTTTTCATTTCGAACCTGGCAATTCTCTCTCTCTCTCTCTCTCTCTCTCTCTCTCATTTATCTACATACATTACACAACCCCATTATATATGTACATGTGTATGTATGCATGTATACAAATATAAGTATATAATAAAATATATATAATATCACATCACAAGACTATAATGAACGTCATATTTCTATAATATTACGCTCGCTAAAAAATATAAAAAGCTCATATATTATTCCACAGAGGAATCAAGTTTTCTGTACGGCGTATATAATGCTGTATGAAACTCTCACCCATGGCCCACGAAACTTCGATTTGGCAACTATAGTTTAAACGCGCGATCATGGCTAACTTTAACCTTAGGTAAAATAAGAACTACTGAGGCTAAAGGGCTGCAATTTGGTACGTTTGATGACTGGAGGGTGGACGATCAACATACCAATTTGCAGCCCTCTAGCCTCAGTGGTTTGGAAGATCTGAGGAGGGCTGAGGACGGACAGACAACCAGCCATCTCAATAGGTTCCTTTTTGCAGGAAATTAAAATTTACATTAATCTCAAAAGGTGTTGATTTCAGTCCGTAAAAATGTTGATAATAAATATTTTTGGAATGAATAATCCTACGGAATATTTTTGGAATGAAAAATCCTACGAAATATTTTTGGAATGAAAAAACCTAAGGAATATTTTTGGAATGAAAAATCCTACGGAATATTTTTAGAATGAAAATCCATCGAAATATTTTTTGGAATGAAAAATCCTACGGAATATTTTTAGAATGAAAAATCCTACGATGTTAATTTCAGTCCGTAAAAAGGTTTATAATAAATATTTTTGGAATGGAATATCCTACAGGCAAAATCGAGCTTATTTTTGAAAATGAAAAGTAGTATATATAAAAAAAGTCTATAAAATAAAACCCAATATATAATATATATACACAAACATACATACATACACACATATATGTAAAAAATAACTTAAAATATCACTCCCACTGAAAAAAATCTACTCTTAATATAACTAAAAAAAAAAAAGCTTTATTAACAAAATTCATATCACCCCCCAAAAAAAATCCACTCTTTAATACACAAAAAAACTCACCCCTTTCACAGAAAAAAAACTCCTTTAATAAAAATACAAAAAAACATCTCATTAATAAAAAAACAAATCATAACGTCACTCACAAAAACATCTACTCATTAATACAAAAAAAAAAAAAAAAACTTCCAATTCACAGAAAAACAACCACTCTTTAATAGATAAAAAAGAAGACGAAGACATTTGTTCATGCCCCATTTGTCCATGCCCAAGATGCCCTCCCAACGGTAGCATGCTTACCGCTAATTCCTGCCGCTATCAGCGTCATTATTAACCGCAAGATCCCACCAATTATCACCGACATGATTATAATGCCCAGGCGACCCTCAGCAAGCAAGCTGGGTGCGCTTGGGCACGACGTACCCACTCGGGTATCTCCTCCGGTGCTCCCCCCTCCCCCAGTGCCTGGGTATTCTGGATGTCTGCGTTTTTCCCACGGTCCTTATTTTTTTTTTCTAGTGGGGTACGATTCACCTGGGTATCTACTTATAGATGTGCTTTTCTGAATGGGTATCTGGATGTTTCTTTAATAACCGGGTATTGGGCTTTCTGCTTGAGTCTGTCAAGGTGTTTCTTTTGTCCAAGTCTTTAACTGTTTCCTATTTTTGGGTACGATTCACTTAGGTATCTGCTAGATGTACTTTTCTGAATGGGTATCTGGGTATTAATAACTGGGTATTAACGTTGCATCTATTGGGCATCACAGTTTCTGCTTGAGTCTGTCAGGGTATATTTCCCAACTTTATCTATTTTATTTTATTTTATTTTATCTGGCAGAATTCAGAAGAATTCACAAAAAGACATGATTCTTTCCAGAGAGAGAGAGAGAGAGAGAGAGAGAAGAGAGAGAGAGAGAGAGAGAGAGAGAGCTGAAAACACAACATGAATCTTACGACGTGATTTGACGCAACATCTCAACAAACATGAATATTTTTTTACATGCCCTATTTTTTTACATGCCCAACTGAGTACGACATGAAGTTCTAAATGACAAGAATCTTTTTTTTGGAGATGATTTAATGCTACGTGAATATTTCCATTAACGATTCTCCATGATTCAGGAAGAAGTGATTAATTATATATACGATTCTCCATGATTCAGGAAGACGCAAATCCTTCAAGAGCATCTCAGATTAATGCAAAATCAATATTTTAACGCGGTTGAATGTCATAAAAGAATTCACATACTACCACTATTCGACTCTGGAATTCACTTTTTGGCCGCGTGTTCCCCGTTTCAAAATACATCTTTAAAGACAGAGACAGGAGTCCCACGACTTGTGAATTCAATTCTCAAGTTATTTCAGACCAAGGACAATTCGGCCACTTCACATAATTAAATAATAATAATAACAACAATAATAACCTTATTAAAATGAGGCCTATGAAGACAAGACAAAAAATACGGTACAAAAAATAAGTCCCATTGAGTGATTTCATTTCGAAAATTGGCGTCACACACAGCAGCGTCGACCGGAGGCTCACGGGAAATATTAATCTAAAAGATAAAATTGTTTACATAATATTTCGAAAAATTTGATAAAGTAGTTTACACATTTTTCAAGATTTTACAGAGGGGAAATTAGAGAGAAAGAAAGAACATATTATATAAAGATGAACACAAAGTTATACTATATATATATATATATATAGTATGTGAAAAAATTTTAATTTAGCATTTCGTCAGACCTTATTTTTTCAAAAAACATTAAAAAATAAAATATACGCTTATGCGTATGTTATGAACGCATTCAAGTTTGAAATGGATAATAATTGAAAATATTTATAATATGTACACACATCCGCACACAAATAATATATATATATATATATATATATATATATATATATATATATATATATATATTATATATATGTTAATAAATTTTTCTGTTAGAACAGGATACGTCTCAAGTACAAAACGCCCATTAAAACAACTGTTTTATAAGCTAAATATAGTCCTCAGCTTTAAAACAGTGTTTTAATGGGCCTTTTGTACTTCGATATATATATATATATATATATATATATATATATATATATATATAATATATATATATAAAATATAATATATATATATATATATATATATATATATTATATATACATACATATATATATATACATACTCACCAAAACGTCACTTCTTGACATTCGGTTAGGGAATGCTGCTTTCACTGCTAAGTAAAAAAAAAAAAAAAAAAAATTTACAGCATTTTCCCAACGGAGATCACTTTCAGATTAAATACTTAAAAGCACTAGAACATTACATAATTATATTTATATATAATTTCCAACACACTATTTCAGCCGTTCACTCATGAATATCTCTGGACAAGAGTATCCTATATATCTCCCCGGCCACTTCCAACAGTCCTCCATGGTTCTGGGAACTGCATCTATCCTTCCTGCTGCAAAGGCAGCTTTTCTGCAGAAACATGATGCAGCAAAATGATCAATAATGGCCAGTCAGCAGCTCTATATATATCTATATGTGTGTGTGTAGTATTATATAGGAGGCAGTCAACCGTCAGCATCCGTCAGCCAGTCTGGTATATCCACTTCTACCACCACTACAGATATGTCCCTGACTCCCTCTACTACTCTGGGGTAAAGTCTACTTAGTAGACACAGGAGATGGGTTGAGAGACGAGAGAGAGAGAGAGAGAGAGAAGAGAGAGAGAGAGAGAGAGAGAGAGAGAGAGAGAGTAGAGAGAGAGAGAGAGAGAGAGAGAGAGAGAGAGAGAGAGAGAGAGAGAGGTGGGGGTTAGGAGTGAGAAATTAAGGGTTTTAGGGGGGAGGAGGAGGAGGAGGAGGCAAAAGGTCCAATAACCACTTTGAGAGTGGGCCCACGCCACCACCCTCAAATAGGGCCCCTTTTCTGGGGCATCACATGGTATGCCCTTGGAGGTCAGGGTAGGGGGGAGAGGAGGAAGGGAGATAGGGTGGGTAGGGGGAGGTTACCACTCCACCAGTGTGGATCTCTGTGTTAAGGAGGGAGAGAGAGAGAGAGAGTGACAGAGGGCGATGGTAACCACATGACTTGAAGAAGGTGAACTTTCTCATTTTTCTTTAAAATTTATCTTTATACTTAAACTTTAAACACACACATACACACACTGTTCAATGCCACACAACAAATGTACACGTGTCAAACGCATAAAAATGTTCACATTCCTCGCAAAACATCCTTTTTTTTCAAATCTTAATTATAAGTTTCCAATACAAAATCTGTATTCACATACTTCCCTAAAGGACATACCACACATTCTCAGCCACATCAAGAATTGTCCCTCCTCCAATCACAAACGGTATTAAAACATCTGACCACTGAACAATAATTAAAGGAAGGTTAATCCTTTCGGATGGATATTTCATTTATAAATATACTTCATAATCTGCACAATCATAAATGCTTTGTCTGTCTAATATAGAACTTCACTTCTATTTTGTCTTTAAATATACATTACAAATCTACTTCCACACATAATATATACATATCTACATAAAAATATCAATTGCATGCATACACCCATACAGACCTTAATAAAGACACACCCATACACAATAATACATCCATAAATATATACAACGTTCTTCTATATTCGACTATGAATCTGTAAAGATGTGCATATATTTTTTATTATTAAAATACTCAATATTAAAACGGCCAATGTATGAATACACAAAGATATACATTGAAATGTATTTTGTAAAATTACTAAAAAAAAACTTGTTATTAAAATGCTCATCCAATATGGTTTTCGCTTATTATCAAAACTGGACGCCACCCTCGTATGCTCATGTAGCCCAGAGTAGACGGAGGATAATAATACAGAAAGATGCAGCGAGTTCCAAAGCAGATTGTCTCTAATCTCACATAGCAAGAATCACCAGCAGGAAACAGAATACAGAAAGATCTAGAGAGTTCCAAAGCAGACTGTCTCTAATCTCACATAGCAAGAAGCACCAGCAAGAAACAGAATACAGAAAGATCTAGAGAGTTCCAAAGCAGACTGCCTCTAATCTCACATAGCAAGAAGCACCAGCAAGAAACAGAATACAGAAAGATGTAGCGAGTTCCAAAGCAGACTGCCTCTAATCTCACATAGCAAGAAGCACCACCAGGAAACAGAATACAGAAACATCTAGTAAGTTCCAGAGCATATTGTCTTTAATATAACACAGCAAGAAGCACCAGCATCAGACAGAATACAGAGATCTAGAGAGTTCCAGAGCAGATTGCCACCACCAGGAGACAAAATACAGAAAGATGTAGCGAGTTCCAAAGCAAGAACGGTCTTGAATCTCAACATAAGCAAGAATCACCACCAGGCGACAGAATACAGAAAGATGTAGCGAGTTCCAGAACAGATGACCTTCAATCTCACATAGCAAGAAGCACCAGCAGTAGACAGAATACAGAAAGAGGTAGCGAGTTCCAAAGCAGATTGTCTTCAATCTCACATAGCAAGAATCACCACCAGGAGACAGACTACAGAAAGATCAAGCGAGTTCCAGAGCAGAGTCTTTAACGTCACATAGCAAGAAGCACCACCACCAGGAGACAGAATACAGAAACATCTAGCGAGTTCCAAAGCAGATTGCCTTCTTCAAATTTAACACAGCAAGAGAGAGAGACAGAATACAGAGAGAAATCTAGCGAGTTCCAAAGCAGATTGTCTCTCATTGCACATATAGCAAGAAGGCACCAACACTACCAACACCACCACAAGCATCACCAGCAGAGAGAGAGAGAGAGAGAGAGAGAGAGAGAGAGAGAGAGAGAGGCCTGGTGGTGGTGTCCTTCTTCTTCCTCAATGGACGACCCTCCCTCCCTCCCTCCCGCCGATCCGAAAACCGGCGCAAGATGGCCGCCGCCCTCGTCTACGCGATTGGCCACCACGACCGGCCGGGCGGGGCCTCGCTTACCGCCCTGCAACCAACCAGCAAGCAACTGCAAGCACACGGAGGGGCGGAGGGGGGGGAGGGGGGGAGAAGGGGGAGGGGGAAGCGCCTTCAGTCGCCTCTCTCTCTGGATTGCAAGCACTAGGCCTATATGCTCGCAGATTGGACACGGTGTCGGGATATGAGAGAGAGAGAGAGAGAGAGAGAGAGAGAGAGAGAGAGAGAGAGGGGGGGGGGGTGGGGGGGTTCTGATATCATGCCTCCTACACCCCCTCCCCCTCTTCCCCTAACGCTTATCTCTCTCTCTCTCTCTCTCTCTCTCTCTCTCTCTCTCTCTCTCTGAAGCCAGGACACACTCCGCCTACCCCTACACAATAAACCAGCCCTATCTCCCCCTCCCCCAACGCCCCCTCCATCCCCCCACACAACACGTGTAAACTCGCTAACGCCTTCTCCCATTAATACGCTCACATAATCAGACACTGGTCACCCTTTCATTACTTCTCCCTCCTCCTCCTCCTCCTCCTCCTCCTACTCATTGTCGTCAACTCACACACGCGAAGCTCCTCTCTCTCTCTCTCTCTCTCTCTCTCTCTCCTATTTTCGATTCTAACTCGAGAACGGTTCCACCGCCGCCGTGAAGGAAACTTCTTTTCTACACACGTCGTGATTTTGGGGGTGTTTCTGTTACGAGCGGCAGCGGGTCACGACAAGGCCTGCTGCCCTGGTCGAAAACAGCGAGTGGCTTTTTAAGCTTAAGATTCCCATTCAAAACTCTCTCATCACAGAAACACGCAGCTATGAAAACACACCACCACGAAGATGTGTGTGTGTGTGTGTGTGTGTGTGTCATATTCCGGCATGAGTAATTCAAACTCACAAATGGATACAATTCCCGACTCAAAACACACATTTCTGTTCATAAAACTCACTTGATTACTTGGAACAGGATAAAAGTAATCCAGCGAGTTTTATTATCTGAAGTGTGTGTATGTGTGTGTCCGTTTGTTGTGAGTTTGAATTGGTCACAATCCACCTGAAAAACACACATGAAAACACTCGCGGAATCTTCACTTCAAAACACACGAATCCACCTGAAAAAAAACACACACATACACATTTCATAGAAGGAAAAATAAAAAATACAATAAAAATACAAACAGCGTTATGGCAATGCCCCAATGCCCCATTCCGTGGTGTATAACTTCAACGGTGTACCCTCCTTACAACCTAACACAGGCCCCCGAATTCAATGGCCATGCCCGTACACAACATCCCCTCCCCAAGGGGTATATACCACGTCCCCAAAGGGTGCCCTGGGATACCAGTAGACTCACCCCTAGGACCCACGATGGGAGACGTACCCCAAACCTTCAACATACCCGTCTTTGCCTCAAGTTCAACAACAGCAGAAGACAGCTACTACTACTACTACTACTACTAATAGTAGCATTACTAACAGTATTAATACTGCTGTTTATACTGCTATTACTGCTACTGTTTTCATTCTACCATTCGCTGCCAATCACCGTCGAGGTGGGGCGCTAGGATGCCAATCATTCATCGGTAGACATATTCCTATAACCAAAAATTAGATGAGGTCTAAAACACGACTATTCTTGAGTTTGAATCTTGGTAAACAAACAAACACTTTATAAATCTTAGTGAGGGAGTCTTGCTATGCATGAATGTTTTCAAAATGTTCAAACATTCGCCCAGATACAGTACCATGAATCAGCACAAAACAATTGCAGATGTTTGAACGTGTCAAAACGGCAGAAAACATTCGCTAACATATTACGTAAATGTGTAGTGACATTCTGCCTCTATGCAATGTATACAATACCTCTACTTCGCCACGCGAGTATACTACACACATAAGAGACATGTATGATCATACATAACTGTACACATATGGATACACGCTCTCAATTTCACTGCTAAACGAAACCTACCGTCTTCTACAAATAATCTATCAACTCTTTTGTATTAAACTGTATTCTATCTAAATAACAGGAACACTAATATATCGGTGATTTTGTAAATTATATTATTATATTATATATTATATATTATATATATATATATATATATATATCGAGCTACAACTGTCCTTTAATATCTAATTCGCTCTACCTCGGAATTAATATATTTTCATATATGCTTAACCGAAGGGGAATTTTTCTCGATAATAGATTTGCCTGGAACCAGGGCGCGAACCTATGGATCCTTTCAAACCCAGGAACGTCAGTGAAGCGTTACCTATACACCACCGCTTCACTGACGTTCTGGGTTTGAAAGGATCCATAGGTTCGCGCCACCTGGTCCAGGCAAATTCATTATCGAGAAAAAAATCAAAATTCCCCTTCGGTTAAGCATATATGAAAATACAAAATATTAATTAATTCCGAGGTAGAGCGAATTAGATATTAAAGGACATTGTAGCTCGATATATGTTATATGAATCACGGAAATGTGATATGACTTATATATATATATATATATATATATATATATATAATATAATATATATATATATATATATAGAGAGAGAGAGAGAGAGAGAGAGAGAGAGAGAGAGAGAGAGAGAGAGAGATAAATATATATATAATATATATATCTATCTATATATATATATATATACACACATATATATATATATATATATATATATATATATATATATATATATATATATAATAAATTTTTTTTCTTATCCAGATTTTGGCATACTGAAAAAAACATAAAATTAAAAATGCTTTATAAAAAAAAAGATATTTTGGCATACTGAAAAATAAAACAAATAAGAGAACTAAAAAAATGCTTCATAAGATTAAATCAGAAATCAATGGCTGTCAAAAAAAAATAAAAAATAAAATAAAAAAATAATCAATATGGCGGGAAGGAAAAGGTTCTGAATCACATAAGATGAGTTCTATTGATCTCAGAGGCTGCAGCAACTGCCTGGTCCGGCCCTAAGGCATGACTCAAACCAGCGACCATCCTATACTCCCCTCGCAGGCACAGGTGCTTGTGGTCTCCCTGGTCCCTGCTGGTCGCTAGTGGCCTTTCAAAGCGAATTCAGGCTTCTGAGTATCTGGAATGCCACGTCCTCCCCCCCCCCCCCCCCCACCCACCCCCTCCTCAATGTAAACAAAACACAGAAATAAATTGATCCCAGGTTTCAGAGCAGATGAATAAAATGTCAACAAGACATTGAAACTGATCCCAGGTTTCAGAGCAATGAATGAAAATTAAAGTGCAACAAAACTTTGAAACTGATCCTGATCCCACAGGTTTCAGGCAGATGAATAAAATGTCCAACAAAAATTGAAAAACTGAATGCCCGTTTAGAGCAGGAATGATAAAATTTCAACAAGACATTGAAACTTATATCCCAGGTTTCGAGGCAGATGATTAAAAGGTCCCACAGACATTGAAACTGAAACACTGATCCCAGTTTCAGAGATGATAAATTGTCACAAAACATTGAACGATCCAAGGTTTCAGAGCAGATGCTTAAAATGGTCAAACTAAACATTGAACTGGGTACCAGGTTTCCAGAGCAGAAATTATTATAAAATGTACAAAAAAAACAAAACAAAAAACCGAAAAAACAAAAAACTTGATAGACAAACTTATCCAGGTTCAGAGCAGAGATGATTAAAAATGTCACAAAACATTGATACACTTATATCCCAGGTTTCAGAGCAGATGATTAAAATGTCAACAAGACACTGACACAAAATACAAGTATTCACTTTAGCTTAACATTGGCAATAATTATAAAGAATTTTCTCAGTCAAGAACCTTAAAAAACAATCCATGAATTGAAAATAATTGTAAAAATTCCCTAAATTCAAAATTTAATGGTAGTCCTCAATATAAATTACAAAAAATTATTAAATTAGAAACACTTTACAAAAGTTACCTAAATAAAAGTTACTAAAAAAATTCCCAAATTAAAAACTATTAAAAAATTACCTTATGAACAACTTACAAAAATTCCCCAAATTAAAAGCTATTTAAAGAAATTTCACAAATTAACAATTACTTCGAACGCTGCAAATTCTGGAATATAAGAAAGTTAAAACACTAAGGTTAAAACCATTAAAAAAAATACCACAACAGAGTAAAAATATTTTTCTGGACAAAAAAAAAAAAAAACTCATCAGATCATAAACATATCCAGCATCCCCCCCCATTCACTAATAGTAGCATAGAGAACACCCCAAGACTCAGAAGCATATAAATTTAACCCAAAAGCATATTAGAATTATCCTTACTATCAGAGAAAGTTCACATTTCTTTCTATATAATTTAGCTTGAGAGTTTAGTGTAGGCCTCGACTCATATGCCAGCTATGGCTAAATAGGTATTATTCCTATAATATGAAAAATTCTTAATAGTAGCTTATGTTTTATTGTACAGTTTGTACAAAAAATTCTATTCCCTTTTGAGTATGTAAAAAAAATTCTATTCCCTTTAAAGATGAGATGAATAGAATTGAAAATTCTATTCATCTCATCTTTAAAGGGAAACTTGATGCTGCATCTTATTTGCAAGCCTAGCAACATCTATTTCAACATTTGTAACAGAAAGCCTCAAAATTTGGAGATGACGTTCATCAGTAAGCTTAGAGCTGTTTCGATTGTACTAGTCTCATTTTTGAAGATGTTTGCTCTCAGATATATGTTGGTTCGACCAAAAACTGAAAACATACCAACAGCAAACTTTTTTTAAATCAATATATTCTTCAGGTAGACAGGAATAAAATTCTGTAAGGCTATCGTCTTGAAACGTGGATTTCAGTGCTTCATTGGCTTGCAAATCAATTATTTCCATTTGATAAATTCCTGGACTTTCAAAAAGGGTTTTGAAACATTTGAATTTCCCGCTTATGATCATGGAAGTAGTTATTTCCTTGGTACATTTTCTTTGGAGGCAGTTGAAGTACGTATTTCTTTACTCATTCTGCAACTCTTTACAACAGGGAAAATGTACATATAGGGTTTTCATCACTGAACTGTTTCAAAAAAAATATCTAGTTTATTTTCGAATGCTTTCAAAACCTCAGTAAACATATCTGATACCAATTTTCCATTGCTCCAAGGGCCGCAGGTTGGTGATCCCTGAATAGAGTTATCCCAAAGCCAAAAAGCATTAAAATTCTGTCTAGTTCAGAAGCATGTAGAGTTATCCCAAAACCAAAAAGCATTAAAATTCTGTCTAGTTCAGAAGCATGTAGATTTATCCCAAAACCAAAAAGCATTAAAATTCTGTCTAGTTCAGAAGCATATAGATTTTATCCCAAAACCAAAAGCATTAAAATTCTGTCTAGTTCAGAAGCATATAGAGTTATCCCAAACCAAAAAACATTAAAATTCTGTCTAGTTCAGAAGCATATAGATTTATCCCAAGCCAAAAGCATTAAGAATAATCTCAAAGCTACCAGCATGGAAAAAAATTCTCTAGTCAAAAGAAAGCATACAAGTCAATTCTTTCGCTTCAAAAGCATTGCAAGCATCGCCTACCAGTTAAGAGGCAATGCCACCTGAATCACCAGGAACAATCAGTCATTCGTGGCTAAAGCATTCAAATATTGCTTAAAACCAGAGCCACGACAATCAGGTGAAATGTATAGAATAATCCCCTCGAGACAGACCATCACAATCAATTCCTAACGCTCAAATTCTTTAAAATAAATTCTCATCAGCAACAGATATTACATCCTGAGGAATCCAGAGGTTCATATGTGTTGTTTGTTTGTTTATATGGTGATTTTACATTGCATGGAACCAGTGGTTATTCAGCAACGGGACCAACGGCTTTACTCAGTGACTTCCGAACCACGTCGAGAGTGAACTTCTATCACCAGAAATACACATCTTTCACTCCTCAATGGAATGCTCGAGAATCGAACTCGCGGCCACCGAGGTGGCACGCCAACACCATACCAACCACGCCACTGAGGAATCCAGAGGTTCATCCGCTTCAGAATTCTACAAGACGAAAATCATCCATGAAAGAGCGTTAAATACTTTTCTAAAATAATATGCATAAAAAAATAATCATTTTTTATTGAGATTGAAGCATAAAATTGATCTCAGTATCAACAGGAAAAACCCTAATAGATATGTGATTTGTTTATATGATTTGTGATTTATTCTTTTTGGATATGTTCAAAAGAATTAAGAAAATAAATCAATTCTGAATTTTTTTTTTAAATATTAAGACTAGACATGTTTTTTTGTCTGGGTAACAATGTAAATCAATCTCTCTCTCTCTCTCTCTCTCTCTCTCTCTCTCTCTCTCTCTCTCTCTCTCTCCTTAACCATTTGCCAGGTATTTAAATGCATTAAACGCTACAAAAAATAATTTCTCCAAAAGTTTAAAAAAATAAAATATAAAGACCTCTCGGTCATAATATTTTTGACAGTGAAGAGTACGAACTAAAATGTTACATTGATGATGGTTTGAATATTTCAAACTAAAGTATTATATGATAGGTTGAATATTTTAAAAACTGGAGTTAACATACTCCCCAGATCTTGGTGTATTGGTACGAATACAGTGATATATTATTCCAAGGTCGTACTCGGGAAAAAGGCCTGTATGTATATTTATTATTAATTATTTTATTATTTTATTAATAGCTGACAAAAAAATAACTAAAAACCAAACAGAACGCCCCATTTAGAACCAAGAATAAATCACAAATCATATCAACCGAATAATACGCTGCTGACCAATAATAATACATATATAATAGTATGTAGGGTATATATATAGTATATATATAATTAGAGAATATATAATATATATTATAATATATAAACTATATATATATATAATAATATAATAATCTATATATACAATATTAATATAATATATATTATATATATATATAATTATATATGGATAAATTATCACATCCAACCGTCGTGATTCATATAAATTATTCGAGCTAACAAATGTCCCTTAATATCTAAATCCGCTCTACCTTGGAAAATTAATATATTTTCATATATCCAAAATTATTAATTAATTCCGACGGTTAGGACCGAATTAGATATTAAAGGACATTGGTAAGCTTCGAATAATATATATGAGATTAATGATATATATACACCACAAAGAACAAATAAGAAATAAAATTCACAAAAACATTAGAAAAACATGGTACCAAAAAAAATATTTTTTTTTTTTTTCTTTGTAAAATAACGGGGGGGGGGGGGGGGGGGAAAAAAAAATAAACCAAAAAAAAAAAAAAAAAAAAAAAAAAAATTCTGCACCAGGTCGTAAATTCATATAGCCTAAAACTTCCAATCCAGGAGCAACAAACCCCCTACCCCCTACCCCCCTCCCAAAACCAAAAACCCACCACCCATTACCCCGAAACTCGCGCCTTATGGACGGACAATAACTTAGACCTACCATCATTGGGTTGGATAGATAGGGCGTCACCCTATCCCCTGGGGCCCTCCCCCCCAACGGGGGGTTATGAGGGCGGGAGGGGGGGGGGGGGGGCTGGGGGGGGGGGGGGGGGGGGGGGGGGCTGGGCTCTACCACACCCACTTGCCTGAAAAAACCCCCTCCCCATCCCCTCCCCACTCCCATCCAAAAAAATTACAAAAAGGCTATGTGACACTGGACGCTCTGATCGCCGAGTAATAGATTCGGTGAAACCGCTTTCGAAAACATATACACAGACATTTGGAGACTGCTACTATGTCCTACTACTGCTATTATTGCTACTAATGAAACGGCTATTTCTACTGAGGAAGACTGCTACTACTACTACTACACTTTACTACTTAATTAAAGGTCCGTTACTATTCCTGTAACTAGAAGAATAGCAGCCACTATTATTATTCGAATGCTTCCACAGATGATATACAGCTACTTTCGCGTTTCAGCCGCTGATAGTAGCCGCTACTCAACTTGACGAATAGCGCTCACGTAACTATTAGCTAAATGGAAGGAAGAGACAAAAAGGATGCTGGGCTCGCAGCCGCATCCCCGATATATACGAAATTCACGATATTGTTTTTGTTTGTTTCTTTGTATGATGTTTTTACGTTGCACGGAACCAGTGGTTATTCAGCAATGGGACCAACGGCTTTATACATGACTTCCTAACCACAATGGAATGCCCGAGAATCGAACTCGCGACCAACAAGGTGGCACGCCAACACCATACCGACCATGGCACTATGTTGTCTTACTGGGCGTCACAAACACGAAGGTCATTAAGGGCCCAAAATAAAGTCGTACAAAGAAGAGGCAGATAAATCTCTCTATAATTATATATTATATATTAATAATATATATATAATATATATATATCTATATATACATACACACTCAAGGAAAGAATACCTTTGCAAAACATGTTAATACATAATTACAAGACAACCCCGAAACCCGTGTACAACTGACTGATAGCATTCCGTAACCTGGGCTTCCGTCACAGCAATCCCCCCCAATTGATTTGCAAGCTAGCCAGGTGCTTAATCCAAGGGTGAAATGGGAGGGAGGGGGGAGATCGACCCCCTACCTCGTATACCTCACTAGAGACCTTGTAATGTGTTACAATAAGGACTCCAAAGGTAATTAGGAAAAATTACGTATGCAAAATTAATCTATTTTAAACAGCTCATTTTTCACAGTCCAAAATAAAAACAGCGTATGTATTACGTACACACATACCAAACCCAAATTACCGTAAAATAAGTGTATGCATATATTTAGTAAATAGTCATGTAATAACTTCATTCATAAACACACGTACACATGTGTATACATATACGTACATGTATAAAAAATACAAAATACATACAACGCTGACTTTTACATCAAAATCACCATACTTTAAGGAATGTTTAGAAAAATAAATAAAGAAAATAAATAAATAAATTACATAGGCCCATACGAAAAAAGGCAATGCAAAGCAGCAAAACGCAGCACGGACCCACTTGATTTTCGGAGAAAAAAAAAAAACAACAAAATAAAAGCGAAGGAAGTAGCCACTCAGGACTGGGGACCTATTCGGATTATAATTCTTCTCTCCCTCTCTCTCTCTTCCTCCGAAGGCCAAAGACAAGGACGCGGACCATGCTTGTTTTTTTTTCTTTTTCGGACGACCTGACGACGGGGAACTTCAAAGGGTTATGCCCATTGGGAGGTGTTAATGTGACTTGGCCGGGACCTTGGGGGAGCTAAGCTAGTTTTGGGGCTAGGGAAGTGGGACAAGAGAGGAGGCGGAGGGATAAAGGGGTAGGGTGGGTCAGGCAGATTCTGAGCGAGCGAGGTCACAGGTCACCTCTACGGGGCAATAAACCCTGGTTTCACATTTCACTATTTTTTTTCTAGTTTTGAAACAATGATTAATGTTTCTGAAGACAATTATTAAAAAAGAAAAATTTTTAGATATTAAATAAATATAAATAAATAAAATAAATAATTTTAAATAATTGTATATACATACTTGTATATATATATTATTATATTATAATATATATATAATATATAATATATATATTAATTATATATATATAGATATACATAATAAAAACCTATCTATACCAATAAATAATTAAGAAATTATGGAATAATAAACTGAACGATTACAATTTCAAAGATACTTTTTTAGTTTGAAAATTGTAATTAATGTCCATGAACACAAATTCTTAAAAAAAAAATTAATATTTCACATAAATATATACATAACGTGGTCAGATAATATACATTCAATAAAAACTATCTATACCAATAAATAATTCTTAAATATGAATAAATGTAACTGAATAAAACATGTTAAAAACGCTATTTTTTTTTCTAGTTTGAACAAATGACTAAGTGTCCATGAACAAAATCATAAAAAAAAAGTTTAAATTAATAAATAAAATAAATCTAAATATATAAATACGTTGTGTAATATATACACATAAATAAAACTATCAACACCAATAAATAACGAAAACATGTATAAATATAACTGAATAAAATCTAAAAACTAATTTTATCACAAACGACCTCTACGTACTTGATCGTCCATCCGACTTCTATGAATTAAACAGGTGTTTTTTTTTTTTCTGGTTTAATTCATAGTCTGAATTAAAACAACAAGATGCTGAAAAACAACTGCTGTTGTTCAGCTGAACAAATCGGTGAACAACTGTTCAAAACCAACCCCTGAATTGTTGTTCTCCTGCACAATACTCCCACCTTGCGGAAAAAGAAGGAAACAATTAGGGTGAACATAAATTTTGTTCATTTTTGTTTTTACCACTTGATGTATGTCTAGATTTTTGTTTATGTAATAATAATAATAATAATAATCAATAATAACTAAATAATAATAATAATAAATAATAATAATAACTAATTAAAGTCTTTTGTGCACGCAAAATATTGGTGGTTTTCATTTTTCGTGGAAATGGCAATATCTTTTGCAATAATAACTAATAATAATAATAATCTAATAATAATAATAACTAATAATAATAACTAATAATAAAATTAAATTAAAAGACTTTTGTGCACGCAAAAATAAATTATTAGTTTTGTTCATTTTTTCGTGGAAAAGCTTTAATCTTTAAATAATTAATAATAATAATAACTAATAATAAAATTAATAATATGCGCTGACCAATACGAAAAATGAAAAACCATAAACCACATAGCAACGTGAAATGGCCCAGGCACTTGCACAGAACCAGTTACCAAAAAAACGAGGCATGATGCCAGTAGCAAAAGCCCAAAATCCCCAACTGGAGCCTGTGCAATGCAAGAAACATCAGCTTACCATTGCAGTAATAATAATAAGGGTTGTACGAGCCACCAAAACCTGAGGGGTTGAGTGATTTAGGTCGAAAAAATAGAATATAGAAAACGATCAGGCAAAGATTGAGTCTGGGACTATGGGTATCAAAAGAACGGATAGGGTGATAAGATGCCAAATAGACCGGGACCGTGACGTTGATTGACCAAAGTCAAGAACAGAAAGTATACACTCATTGATGTCGAGCAACAATACCATGGGACACCAGAGTTGAGAGAAAGAAAGGGAAAAACAACTGGATAAGTTATTCAAGACCTGAAAATAGAAAAATAAGGATGGAAATGGGGATTAATGCCAGTGGAAAGGAAATCCGATACCCATTAATCAATAGGCAGCACTTAGGCACCGATTCCCAACGATCCCTGAAAAAGGAAATCTAGAAAAAACTAGAGGACTGAAGTAGCATCCAGGGAACTCATGCAGAAGAGTGTGATCCCTAGAAAAACGGCACAAAACATAGTAAGAAAAGTGATGGAACTCCTAAGGATGGCAGGATGCAACCCCCAGGTGGAAAACCCCACACACTCTAAATACCCACCCAGTTCGAATTGGAGGAATGGTGATAGAGCAAAAAAAAATAAAAAAAAATATAAATAAAATAATAATAATAATAATAATAATAAATAATAATTAATATCTAAAGCGAGTGGCAAGATTAATTTTGAAAAACACCTTTCTTGTTCAGAGCATCGCTTTTCCAAACAAATGAATTAAAATCAAGAAAATAATTATAAAACTTATTAAAAATTATATTAATATATAAATATATATATAATATAAATTTATAAATATATCTCTTATATATATATTATATATAGTATATATTAAATAAAGCCACTTCACCAAATCCTGGAGCCCCCAAAAAGCCATCAGGGCCAAAAAGCCATCAGGGGACCTACCTACCATGGGCACTTGGACCTGGCAACGGATGGGGCATTTCGGCCCCAACGGGTGTTGTTGTTTTTGTTTTTGGTTTTTTGAGACTACAAATCGTAACCCAGACACTGTCCAGGGCATGATGAAGAGTCCACGCCTTTTGTTTAAACCCCCCACTACACCCCATAGCCACCGCCCCCCACCCCTAAAACAAACGCCCAAATCAATCGGCTAATAGTACCCCACCCACACCCTTAGTAAATTTGAGTGTGCTGAATTACCAATAATAAATTTACATGGCAATATTAGACCAATACAAACGTAACTGGGCTGTATTACCATTAACAGGGTAATCATATTATAAACGGAATATAATTTTAAAAAAATTTACAGTTCAAAATAGGCTCCAAAAGCAAAAGATATATATATATATATAATATCACTATATATCTATATATATATATATATACTATATATATATTGATTTAACAACCTTAGGTCACTCGAACATCTTGGTTTTCGCTCAGGTGCATTTCGTAGAGAGGAGAGACGAGGATGAGGGAGGAGAGAGAGAAGAGTGAAGACGAAGAAGTGGATGATGAAGTCGAGAGGAGAGGAAGGAGCGAGTACTCGTTTCTGTACCTACTAGCTTGGGCAAACAGTCACGTTAACCATAGGAGTCAGTACTTAAAATTGCGACCCGTTCGAGAGATTTACTCTGAGCTGCTTTCGAACAGTTTTTCAAAATATTTCCCTTCCAATTTGCGATGTTCTTAGCAGTGTTTGGTGTAAATTCGTGATTCACGCTGACTAGAAACACACACACACACACACACACACACAACACACACACAAGATGAGAGAGAGAGGATGACGAGGGAGAGCGAAGAGTGGATTAGAGAGCAAGAAAAGAGAAGAGACTTGGAAGAAGAGACTGACCTCACCACGAGGAGGTGGGAGAAGGAGGAGAGTAGACGAAGAGAGAGGGCGACGAGAGAGAGAGAGAATGTCGGCAGCTCCACCTCACCTACTGCATAGCTTCTATGGCTACGCTAACAACCATTTGTTTTTTTATATACTTTTATTCTCGCGAATATCTCTCTCAAAACTATATAAAAATGACACATAGTCACAATGTCACTACGCAATTCCTTCTTCTAAAGAGTCTAAGAGGAAGAACGAAGGAAGGAAGGAATAATGAGAGAAAAACTGACGAAAGTAGGGAGGGAATATGGGTCTATGGGGTGAGAAACGGCATCCACCAGAGACATTGTTGGCTTTGAAATAAGACTCGCGGTTGCCCCGGAGGGATTATTTTGCTTCATTTCTCTTAAAACGATTACCACGAACTGTTAATAAACCGAACGAAAAACCGAAAACAATTTTTAACGTCTGCGATGTCTATGCACTATTCTGAACATCAGCTGCGTATTATATAGGCGGAAATGAGCGTAAAACGTCATCAAATATAGGTGTTAGTAAAAGGCAAATCGCTAACTCCACCAACACGCTCTAGATGAGTGTTATCGTAGACCCAATGGTTGACTGTCCACTTGTTGACAATTATTTCAAATTTTCTACCACTTCTGAGTCTGTTCATTCATTTCTCGAGATAGATCTACTCATTTCGAGTTTGGTTTGGCATCGTATGCCTCCAGTGGCGATAATCTAGCGCTAATTATCGACCAAATAGTCATAGTAAGCATCTGAAGTTAACTCGAACGATAAACCTACAGAAGTGACGCTGATATACATATTGATTCATTCAATATGGTAAACCGTTTTGTCTTCTGATTGCAGGAGGAGGAGGAGAGATAGGGAAGAGAGATGGGAGAGGTTGTAGAGAATAGAGAAGATTGAGAGGAGAGACTAATTAACAATGAAAGTTGAACTATAAACAAATCTGTCTTACTAAAAACATAAAAACAAGGGCCCAAATAGATGCAACCTGGGGGGGCAAAAAAATTTTTTTTTTTTTTTGCCCAAGTAGAATCTACTACAATCCCAATATCTCCATATACCAAATGGGGAAAAAAGGGGGCGGGGAGGGGGAGGGTGGGTTCGCCTTTCCCCCCTTTCCCCCCCCCCCCCAATATCATAGGCCGGCCCCATCGCCCCTGAGTTAGTTGCAAATAGAACTATGAAAATGAAAAATGCATTTCAAAATAAAATTTGAAAAATAAGAAATAATAAAAGTATCTAACAAAACAGGACAAGAGGGATTTTTTGTTGAAAAAATCCTCTCTCCTTCTTCTCCTGCTCTTTCTTCCCTCTCTCTCTCCTCTCTCTCTCTCTCTCCTCTCTCAGAGAGGACCTTTCTCTAGATCCTACGGACCACTCAAACGTAGAGGGAAGACAAAGGTCACCTCTGTTCTGACTCTAGCCCAGCGGGAGGCCTTCCTTCCGCCCCTGGTAGACTTCAAGAACTGGGGTGTGAGGGGCTGGACTCATATAACTATGTTGTTGTTCAAAGTCTCAAGCCTACATACACACAAAAACACAAACACAAACCTATTCTGTACAATGGTCATAAGCTACAATGACCTCTCATTGATGTAGTACATACCAAATACTCTATACAATGGTCATAAGCTACAATGACCTCTCAGATTGTCTAGTACACAAACACACATACAAACCTATTCTATACAATGGTCATAAGCTACAATGACCTCACATTGTCTAGCACACAAACACGAACCTATTCTATACAATGATCACAAGCTACAATGACCTCTGAGGTCTGTTTCCAAATAAATCTGGAGTGACAGATGGAATCCAGACTTGGTACTGGAAAGAAAGCGTCAAAAGTATCCTGGAATTGAGAGAATCCATGCAAATCTTTAATATAATTACTAATCTTGGGAGCCAACCCATGTTGGACTTGTCAAAATGGATGAAGGGAAAATGAGTAGAGAGAGAGAGAGAGAGAGAGAGAGAGAGAGAGAGAGAGAATCATGGCACTTCCGGTGGAAGATGGGGGGGACAACATACTACAAAGTTGGGAGACGAGACTAAAAAAAAAAAAAAAAAAAAAGCTTCCTTTATCTACCCAAACCCTAAACCCCTCCCCATCCATACCCATACCCATACCCAGTGGCGTTCCTTTTACCCATACCAGCTACACCGTGTGCCCGTACCAGTGCCCTGGCTGTGTGTGCCGTGCCCCATGATTTACAGAGCAACACAACATCAAAACTGCATTATTATTGTGGGTGGTAGAGAGAGAGAGAGAGATTAATCCAATGCGCTAAATAAGCACAACACGTGAGTACACATTCCTGGGCATCGTGGTCACAGAGAGAGAGAGAGAGAGAGAGAGAGAAAGGTTAAACAGACTGTGTGAATAGTATATAAAAAAAAATCGAATAATTTGAAGAAACAAATCTAATAACAGTAATGACAAAAACATTACACAGAAGAATAAAAGACACTTGTACAATAATAACATGACATAATTACCATATCTAACGGTACACGGAGGTAGTAATCAATTCCTGCATTACCACAACTGAATATCTCGACAAATGCCAGAAGCATTGCAATGCAACATTATAGACAAGTCATCATCTAGTAGTGTGGTGTGAGGTACCTAGGTACCTACTTAATTTACCCATACAAAATATATTCAAATGTACTGTTATAATGTTACAAATCACATTATCATTATTTATAAAATAACCAGCAGATACTTCTAAAGCAATCCTGAAATAAAGTCACTTTTCCCTTGTGCATTATACTGTCTACTTCCTGCCTCCCTCGAGGTATTTTGTCTAGAAGCATTCACTAAAATAACAGGTACACAGACAGACAGACCCCAGACGTCCCAGGGAACGTCTGCCACGTGACATAAGCCCCCCCCCCCCCCACACCCCCCCCAACCCCCTCTCTCTTTCATCTCTCTCTCTCTCCTACCTAAGCCAAGCCAAAGGCAAAGACGCCCCCCCCCCCCCCCACCCCCCCCTTCTTTTTCTGGGTTGTCTGTGACGCTACGTACACCAATCGAGACACAAGCAGTTTGTCGCACCTGATCCGTACTCTAAGAATCTCTCTCTCTCTCTCTCTCTCTCTCTCAGCAACAGCGTGAAAGTTTAAAAGAAAGCTAGACAAAATCATCAGGACACTGTGAATGCACAGTAAAACCTGCTCCTACAGATAAGTGAGCACACGATGTCTCTCCTCTTAGCATGGACTAACAAGTCTTTGAGACATCCTAACCCTTGCAACTCCTTGTAACTCTTCTTCTTCTTCTTCTTCTTCTTCTTCTTTTTCTTCCTGTCACCATTACATTCAACGTGCAGCTAAAATTATATAATTAAGGTGTCTCAAACAGCAACATAATTCGGCCTGTTTAACACAATGAAACCAGAGACCTTACGCAGAGGGACCACATACACACACTTAACACATACACACACACACACACACATACACGCACACAAACGAGGGCCGCACTTCGAAGTGTCATACTTTCGCTGTATTAACATCACCTTGGCCAGGGTTAAAATACGCACTGAAAGCTTACATTATAGTTTGTTCATTAAAATACGCAGTGAAACTTATTAATACGCACTGAAATCGTATATTATAGTTTGATCATTAAAATACGCACTAATATTATTAAAATACGCATTGAAAGTTATTAAAATTAGCATTGAAATCGTATATTATAGTTTGATCATTAAAATACGCATTGAAAGCTTAGATTATAGTTTGATCATTAAAATACGCAGTGAAAGTTATTAAAATACGCACTGAAATCGTATATTATAGTTTGATCATTAAAATACGCACTGAAATTTATTAAAATACGCATTGAAAGTTATTAAAATACGCATTGAAAGCTTATATTATAGTTTGATCATTAAAATACCCATTGAAATATTAAAATACGCACTGAAAGCTTATATTATAGTTTGATCATTAAAATACGCAGTGAAAGTTATTAAAATACGCACTGCAATCGTATATTATAGTTTGATCATTAAAATACGCACTGAAATTTATTATAATACGCATTGAAAGCTTTCATACGCAAAATATTCACATGGTACTACCTGAAAATAAAACCACGTGATAACATCGTACGATATCACGTGATATATATACCTAAGACCACGTGGTAAAAAATTAATTTGGTTTACGTGTTAATAAATTAGGATGCATTGACATATAAATCGATAGCCCGTGAATTATACGATGGTACATGACGAGATATCACGTGATGGAACCGGGGAAACTGGACAACACGTGAAAATAGGTTCACAACCCTCTCGTCCAATTTGTGGATCGAACACTGGTCGTTCAGCTGTGAGCTAAGCGCGTTCGCCATGTGCGGTCTACAGAGAGAGAGAGAGAGAGAGCCTAATGAATGAACGACACTGCGCATGAGAGAGAGAGAGAGAGAGAGAGAGAGAGAGAGAGAGAGTGCTTGACTTATTACTCAAGAGACTTCTAACCACCCGTGCATGCCCCATACCCCGACCCAGGCGTGCCCTACCCACCTCGACCTTGTCCGAGTAGTACCAGCGTAAGTGCGTTCCTTCTCCATAGCTGGGGCATGCGGCCACATGGGCATGTGGAGAGAGAGAGAGAGAGAGAGAGAGCGCAAGCATGTGGGTGGTGGTGATGAAGATGATTCGTATAAAATGCATTACGTAAAACTGACATTATTATTATTATTACATCATTGTTTGTTTTGATGTTTCTAATGTTGTCAAAATTGCTTTTTTTTATTTTAAAATTTTTCTATTATTTCCACACGATGTTTTCATAAATTTCAGTCGTAGTATGATGACTCGGACGGTGTTTCTACATATATATATATATATATATATATATATATATATATATATAACATATATACTATATATATATATATATATATATATATACACTAAAACAAAGAGGAGGACACAACAAAGGGGGTTGGGGGTTGAATTGCAGAATGTAACCGGAGTCTCTCTTTATATGCCCAACCATATAGTAGTTCCTTGAGAGCGTCTACGCCCAAAAATACCCTCTTGGTGTGTGAGTGACGCGGTTTGCAAGTATGGGCGGTCGTGCCTTCGTCCTGTGTGTGCGTGTGTGTATGTCACTCACTATTACTTTTATTGAACAACAGACTTATCACTGACAATTCTAAAGGAACACACTATTATTACTTACGTTATATAAAAATAATCTTGCACAAGACACAGACTAACTTTGAAAAAATATTTTAAGTCCACAAAAAATATATATATATAAATATATATAAATAAACAGCCGAACTCAATTCAAAATACAATATCACTCCCAATATACACACACATGAATGTATGTATATTTATATGTATACATGTACTACTTACCGTTTATATATATATATATATATATATATATATATTATATATATATTATATATATAATATATATATATCTGGTATATATCTGTAAAATGTGACCATTAAATTTCGGCTAGCATCAAAATTCGATCTGGCTGTGACACGCCAAACAAACGTAGCCACCCCCTTCGGGATCGATTGCGGGCGGTGGATAGATCTGAGTGTTGACTGTAAATTATGTTACATATGTCAGAGCTCTGGTCGGTTTTCTAACACGGCAAATCCCATCCTATACATCTCATAGAAATTTAATGAATAATGAATCGATCATACAGAAAACGCAGCCAATCGATCAATCAAGTGATGGAGAAATATCAAAAGTATTTCTAAAATATTATTATTATAATTATTCAGAAAATTGAAACCTATTCATATGGAACAAGCCCACCAAAGGGGCCACTGACTTGATATTCTTTAAGCTTCCAAAGAACATTAAGGTGTTCATTACGGGGATTAGGGCGAGGCGAGGGAAAGACGAAAAAAGAGACCCCCCACATTGATAATCCCCCCTAATAATAATAATATAATAATAATAATAAGATAATAATAAGAATAATAAGGAAACTGAAGGAATGATAAACAGCGGCACAGATCAGGCCCTAAGAACCAGATATGTTCAAAGAATCGATAGACGGAATAACATCTCTCCCATATGTAGGGAAGTGCAATGCGAAAAAAATGAAACCATAAACCACATTGCAAGCGAATGCCCGGCACTTGCACAGAACCATGTAGAAAAAGAGGCATGATTCAGTCGGCAAAGCCCTCCCACTCGAGCCTGGTGCAAGAAACATCAGTTACCTTTTGCAGTAATAAGTGGTACGAGGCACCAACCTGAGGAGTGATAGAAAAACGATCATGGCAAAGATCCTCTGGGACTATGGCGAATCAGAACAGATAGGGTGATACGTGCAACAGACCAAGACGTGACGTTGATTGACAAAGTCAAGAAGAAAGTATCACTCATTGATGTCGCAATACCATAGGACACCAGAGTTGAGAGAAGAGAGAAAAAATGGATAAGTATTAAGGATCTAAAAATAGAAAAATAAGAAGGATATGGGATATGCCATTGGAAATTGTACCCATAATCATAGGAGCACTAGGCGGGCGATCCCAAGATCCCTGAAAAAATGAATCTGGAAAAAAAAACTAAAGCTGAAGTAGCTCCAGGACACATGCAGAAGAGTTTAATGATCCTATAGAAACGGCGCACATAATAAGAAAAGTGATGGACTCCTAAGGAGGCAGGATGCAACACGGAACCCCACACTATAAAAACCACCCAGTCGAATTGGAGGACTGTGATAGAGCAAATACAGTCTTAAAACGCAAGAATATTATTAGGGCAGGAACGTATTGCAGATTCAAAAGTTCCCAAAAAAACCATTTCTCGATCCACGAAATAAGCAATATAGAATCCGAGACTTCGGCGGGAACTGAATCCAAGTGTTCCCCAAACTCAACGCCTTCGGCGGGCCAAAACGCCTTATTCGGGCGTCGCCAGGAAGGCGCCCGCCCGTATAACCGTCATAGACGCTGGATCAGAATAAAAAGTTACAACTATTAAGAAATAAAACTCAAAATGGCTGAAGAAGCCCAGCACCCTTACACACACTAAGATCCGCAGACCTTAGGGTACGCATGCCCTTATTATCCAGGGTATTCAATGCCCCTGCGACCTACGAAAACGAAAAAGGGTACCCAATCAGGGTGTTTGCCCAATGGCCCATGACCGTGAACCGAGGGATGATGACCTCCTCTCAAGGTCAAGTTTTTACAAATAAAAAAATAAAAAAAAAATAAACAAACAATAATTCAAATAAAACTATGAATCAGAAACGAATCCTCACAAACTTACACACAAAAAAAACACAAACTAAGTCACAAAAAGCAACTAAAGAGACTGGCTACAAAAGTAAATATGTAAGTAAAAGGACAAAAATATTATTATTACTACTATTATTTAGAAGATAAACCCACACGGACCACGCCCACCAAAGGGTGTCCACTGACTAGAAATTCAAACTTCCACCAAAATATGGCGTTCACAAGGAAGAACTTACGAAAGATAAAAACAAGATAAAAAAGAAATACAGGGAGAGAGATCAGATCAGATATTAGACAATGAAAATAGGAGATGTATAAATGTTACAGTCAGCTCCAGTCAAAACTGCTCCTCGGTATTTTAATGACTAAGTCTAAAAAGCGAAAACTTCTCGCTACAATCAATCGTGCCATGTGGGTCGCAATCGCAGAACTTCTTCTTGCAATCACGAGCCCCAGTCGTAAATAACCGGCTAATAACTGGAACGTGACAGACACAGGTTGTCCACAGATCATAAATTATAACCTTAAACAATCGTGCCTTCATTAGACTAATATCTCTCTCTCTCTCTTTCAATCTCTCTCTACCCTTTACCGGGCCACAGATAATATAATTGGGCACCCATTTCCGGCCGATACGCCAACCATCATCCCCTCTCTCCCCTACCCCCACCCAAACAACCCCCAAACTAGAAAAAAAAATGGAAGGCCACAAGAAGATTTCTTTTTTTGGTTCCCGGAGAAATCTGTCCTTACTACGAATCGCCTCTGTTTTCCAATACCTTCTCCGATAGCGACATTTGGGATCGTGGCCATCTGTTGGAGAGAGAGAGAGAGAGAGAGAGAGAGAGAGAGAGAGAGAGAGAGAGAGAGAGAGAATGAATCATTTCTCACAAGTGAATTGGAGATTACTAAACCTCTTCGAGCCCATAGCTATATTCCCGTTTTGACAAAGCAATAGGTCAGTCTCTCTTTGCTCTCTCCACTGTTAATTCACAGCTTTAGGTCAACAGGATCGAACGCTGGTCCTCATCCAGCGAAGAGAGAGAGAAGAGAGAGAGAGAGAGAGAGAGAGAGAGAGAGAGAGAGAGAGAATAACTAACAGACGAGGAAATTATTACCAGCCAAAGAACTACACCAGTAGCCAGGCATCAGGCAGGTAGATTTCGAGAAAACACTTTTCCTGGAATTGAACTTTATCACACCACCTCTACCCCACCCCCTCACAGGGGGGGGGAACCCAATACGGCCCCACACCCTCCCCACCCACCCCAAGGGTAGAAACCCAAGCATCGTGTTAACACTACCCCCAAAAAAAATTTTTTTTAAAAAGAAGAAAGAAATTGCCAAATAATAAGTTCCAGGGATCAAAGTACAAAAAATAAACTGGAAGGGAATCTTCCAGACTTCCCCCTACTGCAAATTCCAGACCTGGGGTCTGGAAAAATCCAGCAATCCAGTTAGGGAATCTTCTGGTGTCATTTACCTGGATGCAAATACGGTTTTCCCTCAAGGGGTTTATAGCAAGTAGGTTAGGTTCAAGAAGGAGGTTGGTATATTCTCTCTCTAAACCTTATTTTTATTGATAATATATATATATATATATATATATATATATATATATATATATATACATATATATATATACATCATATAAAGCGGTCAGTACTTGGAAGGATAAACTATGAGCCCATGATAAAATAAAAAAAATAAAACGGTGGTCATATTAAGTGATAACGGGTGTACATGATAAAATAAAATAAAATCTATATAAAAAAAATTTAAGTGACATAAAAGGGCGTGTGTGTGCAACTGAATAAAAAATTAATCAATCAAATAAAATAAGAAGAAAACTAAAAAATATTAACCTCGTGCCATTTTTATGCCCAAAAATCCTTAAAAGGACCCAATGCCCCACTGCAAAGCTCCCCCCCAAGGTCCATCTGTAACATAGCAGGAAGAACGCAAGCCGTGACCTCGCCATGTACCCAAATGCCCACCTACGCATACCTAGGGCAAAAATGACTGGCGTACCCAATCCTCTCTCTCTCTCTCTCTCTCTCTCTCTCTCCTCTCTCTGCGAGGAGGAGGAGGAGGAGGAGGAAGAATTCTTTCCAGAAACCGGAAATTCCAATTCCTATAGGACTCTGCCGAGTCATGCAGGAGTCAGTGGGAGGAGTCGAGAATCATGAATATTCGTCGATTCGCGAATCATGAATAATTCACAGATTCCACCACGTTTACCGAAAGGTATGACTCATTTTTGATTCATGTTTAATGGCGTGAATCTTTCACGAATCCTGTCAGTTTTGTGAAATGAATCTTTTAAAGATTCACCTCAATGAATGTAACCTCCTGTGATTCATTTATTCACATCAAATGAATCTTGATTCATATACGTAAAGGGAGTCTCTCTCTCTCTCTCTCCTCTAATCAATTAATAAATCAAATGACCTCCTTTGATTCATTTATTCACATCAAATATATTACGAAGGAATGAATCTTGATTCACATAAGTGAAGGGAGTCTTCTCTCTCTCTCTCTCTCTCTCTCTCTCTCTCTCTCTCATCAATTAATAGATCTACTTTATTCTGCCGTCACAGCATAAGAGGTCATCGACAATCTATAGGAAAATTTTGCTAATAGATTCTACGTGTAAAAACAAATAGAGAAATAAAAAAAAAAGTTTAAAAAATACAAATAAAAATTTGGATAAAAAAATGTTCAAAAGGATTACGGAAAAAGTACTTTAAATCAATTACTCGCGTAACCCCCCCCCCCCCACACACACACACACAAAATACCGAAATGTAATGGATAAATGAGTGAGCAAGTAGCCGGGTGGGCGTGATAGACATACACGCACATACACGTGCTCTCTCTCTCTCTCTCTCTCTCAATGCAACAAAAATGAAAAATCTTCAGACAATACAATAATAATGTATAGAAGATACCAGGCGTGATGGACAAATGCACACATACATATAAACGAACGCACGCACGCACTCTCACACAATCTCTCTCTCTCTACAGCTCTCTCTAGAGAGCGAGAAAAGAGAGAGAAGAGAGAAAAGATGAGAGAGAGAGCGACGAGGGGGGGAGAGATCCGAGAGAAGATGAGAGCGAGAGAATCTACTAAGAGTATCATGTAAGTTATTTCCTTGTTTAGATAAAAATTGATCTTGAAGCTTAAGGAAGAAGAAGAAGAAGTAGGAGGGAGAGAGAGAGAGAGAGAGAGATAAGAGCGGCCGGAGAGAGCGAGAAGAAAGAGAAGAGAGACGAGAGAGAAGCCGCTCCTGTAACAACGGCAGCCAGCCTCCAGCAGCCCGGAACTGTAAGGTATGCCAGGCATGTCCACCACATCCCGATATAAGCCCTATAGCGGCTTAAACCTCTCCTCCTCCTCCTCCTCCTCCTCCTCCTCCTCCTCCTCCTCCCCTCCACCTCCTCCTCCTCCTCCTCCTCCTCCTCCTCCAATCCTCCTCCTCCTCCTCCCACCTCTGACGGGCCTCCATCTCCTCCAACTAAATCTCATACCTCACTCACCCCCTCATCCTCCTCCTCCTCTTAATACTACGACTTCTACTACTATAACGCATCGGTCCAACTACAGCCCAGCCACCAGGCCTCTCTCTCTCTCTCTCTCTCTCTCTCTCTCTCTCTCTCTCTCTCTCTCTCTCCCTGAATCTAACTATTATTCAAGGTCCTAAAGTAGAAAATAAAATCGAAAGGAAAAGGGGGTTAACTACTGTAGCATCTCTCTCTCTCTCTCTCTCTTCCTCTCTCTCTCTCTTATCCCTCTCTCTCTCTCTCTTCCTCGATCTCTCTCTCTAGATCTAACCTTATATTCAAGTCCTAAAGTAGAAAATAACTCGAGAAAATGGTAATCTACTGTAGCATTCTCTCTCTCTCTCTCTCTCTCTCTCTCTCTCTCTCTCTCTCTCTCTCTCCTCTAGATCTAACCTCATATTCAAGTCTCCTAAAAGTAGAAAATTAACTCAAGAAAAATGGTAATCTACTGTAGCTCCTTCTCTCCTCTCTCTCTCTCTCTCTCTCTTCTCTCTCTCTCTCTCGATTCGTCAATTTAACTCCTTGATATATAATCAAAACATTAGTAAAATATTAGGGATTCTGGTAGAATAACATCTCCCTAATTATTAGGGAATAAAGTTGAAAATGTTTTCCCAAAAATACTAGGGAATATGTTAGAATAACATTTTACAAAATATTAGGGAATATAGTTGAAAAACATTCCCCCAAATATTATGGAATATAGTTGAAAAACATTTCCCACAATATTAGGGAATATGGTAGAAAAACATTCCCCCAAATATTATGGAATATTAAAAAAATTTGAACATCAACATAAAAAAATTCCCGGTAGAACATTCCCAAATATTAGGGAATATAGTTATAGTTGAAAAACATTTCCCACACTATTAGCGAATATAGTTGAAAAAAAGTATCCAAAATATCATGGAAACTACTTGAAAAAAAAGCATCCAAAATCATTAGGGAATAGAAAAACATTTCCCAAAATATTATGGAATCTAGCAGAATAACATTTTCCAAAATATTATGGAAACTAGTTGTAAAAAAGTATAAAAAATCATTACGGAAAATGTCAGTAAAAAAAAAAACTGTTCAATTCTAAAACAAAAAACGTGAAGATAAACAAAAACAAAAACAAAAAATAAAACAACGTGAAAATAAATAAAATAATAAAATAAAAAAACAAAAAATCAAACGAGACAGACGAGGAAACGCGAATCTAATGAATTTCGCATCTACTTTATTCCGCATATGGCCGCTAGCCAGCTAACCCAGCCACAATCAGTGCAGAGCAAACCTAGGTATGATCGGTATTTGACTCTCTCTCTCTCTCTCTCTCTCTCTCTCTCTCTCTCTCTCTCTCTCTTTCTCTCTCTCACCCGTAGGCAACATCCTTCAGAAGCCATGTATCCAGTTCTTTTGCTTGTATTACATGAGCTAAGCTCCCTGTATGCAATCTCTCTCTCTCTCTCTCTCTCTCTCTCTCTCTCTCTCTCTAGTCTAGAAAAATCTCACATTCCATATTTTATCTGGAAGTGAGTCACGTATCTAGTTGTTAGGAGAGAGAGAGAGAGAGAGAGAGAGAGAGAGAGAGAGAGAGAGAGAGATTGCAAATCAACCAACTGACAATAATACAATAATAAGAACTTGTCTCCAACTAGTTAGTGACATGACTGTGGTGTGTATGCCACAAGTTTCCAACCTAACAATCACTATATACCCATCTGAAGGACTACACAGATGCCCATAAGTACAGTCTGGAGGACTTGCAGGACTTCTCAAGGACTCCATAAGGCATCCCTTTCGGACACACAGGTCGGGGAACTTATCGCATACATATCTTAAACATGTTGTGAACTAGTCGACGAGTTTCTGTGCCTTGACGAATCATACATCAATCCACTAAAGAGTTTGGTAGGGACTATAAAACCAGTCATTCGTCGATTTATATTCAACTTGTTCGTGACGTGCTGGCGATACGTTGCCGACATGGAAGCATTACATATCATAAAACATGTTGTGAACTAGTCGACGAGTTTCTGTGCCTTGACGAATCATACATCAATCCACTAAAGAGTTTGGTAGGGACTATAAAACCAGTCATTCGTCGATTTATATTCAACTTGTTCGTGACGTGCTGGCGATACGTTGCCGACATGGAAGCTCTCTCTCTACAGTTCCTGTGGGGGCGACACATTCCATACAGTTCCTGTAGGACGCCCACAGCGTCCTCAGGGGGTCCCCAAACGAAAATAACAGCCGAGATGAATGGAATAAGGGGTAGTACCCCATCGGAAGCGTCTTCATCCGGTGGTAGGCATAGGGATAATATAAAGGAACTCCTAGGGACCTGAGGGGGGAAGGGGGGAGTGGGGTGATGATACCCCCATGGGGGCCATCCCCACCCAAAAGGTTACCGCCCTCCCTCGTCGAAAGAGGAGCACAGTGAGAGCGTCGTCCGCCTTCTAATTTGTCCATCTAGAAAGTGGGTCTCTCTTTGGACGTCAGAAGCCGCCTACTAATCTGCCTGTCGGGGCCACCCGCCCGCCTTCCCGCCCTCCTCGGGAGTATGGGCGAGGGAAGGAAGGAAGGGCAGGGCGGCCTCTCTCTCTCTGTCCCTATCCCTTCGCTTCCCGCAAAGTCGAATTACATAGAAAAGTAATAGACAAAGTCTGGGGCCATTTGAAAGCTGTTGCGGTCAGGTCGACTTCCAGCCCCGAGGGGCATATAATATCAAGAGACACATACTAAGTCATTTTCGTCCATTGTTTTGCGCGTTTCCTCAGAAAAAGGGATCCGCTCGTCGCAAAAATGGGCGAAATGGTCGCTGAAGTCGGCGACTTTTGATGTGGTGGCGACTGGAAGTATGGTACTGGAAACATGGAGTCTGGAAATATAGACTGTTTCACCGTACGAGACTACTGCTACCAAATGGAGTCTTTGGAAGTACAGAACTGGAAACGTGGAGTCTCTGGAAGTACGGAATGGAAGCACTGAGTCTGGGAGTACACTGGGAAACAGGAGTCTCTGGAAGTACAGAACTGGAAACATGGAGTCTCTGGAAGTACAGAACTGGAAACATAGAGTTTCTGGAAGTACAGAACTGGAAACATGGAGTCTCTGGAAGTACAGAACTGGAAACATGGAGTCTTTGGAAGTACAGAACTGGAAACATGGAGTCTCTGGAAGTACAGAACTGGAAACATAGAGTTTCTGGAAGTATAAAGAAGTTTCGGAATGGAAAACATAGAATTTCTGGAAGTACAAAACTGGAAATATGGAGTCTCTGGAAGTATGGAACTGGAAAAATGGAGTCTCTGGAGGTATGGAACTGGAAACAGGAATTGGGGTTTTCGTACGCGAGACTAATAATAATAATAATAATAATAATAATATTATTATTATTATTATCATCATTATTATTACTCAAAATATGAAGAAAAGACAAAAAAAGTCAAGAATCATCTGTGTGTAGCTACATAAACATACACACACACCCACACACAGCATCATAGTGCTAGCATCACACACACACACACACACACACACACACACACACACACCACACAAGAATCATGTGTAGCTACACACACATACACGCAGAAAAATCTTCTAGCCTACCATTTAGAAGGAAATGTCCACACACACACACACACACACGAGAGAGAGAGAGAGAGAGAGAGAGAGAGAGAGAGAGAGAGAGAGACTTATGACCTCGCAAAAATGGCGAGAGGTCATCATGGGTCACACTGAGGCCCTGAAATCTACGACCTTCCTTTGTCAAACAATTGGTCTTTCCTTGATCGTCTCATTTTTATATTTGAATGATACCAACGCCCCCAATCACCGCCCCCCCCCCCCCCCCCACCCCCCCCCCAAAAACAACATTACCCATAGCGAGGCGGCCATGAATGCCCCCGCCCTCTCGCCCACGCCCATCAGATGGCATAGACAAACAGCAGAAAGGCGTATGTGAACCCATGGGCGGAAGTTGACGGAACCCAACATAAATGTAAACGATGAGTCAGATACGGCCACAGAGAGAGAGAGAGAGAGAGAGAGGAGAGAGAGAGAGAGAGAGACCGCAATCCCCGCTAGAAAAAAAAAAAAGTTTGGAGTTACACAAAAACGAAAATGTAAATCAATGCCGGATTGACATTCACGATTGATCACAAAAAACCACAAAATAAAAAAAACCTATAAAAGTTTCCCTAAGAGAACTTTATGGAGCCTCTCTCTCTCTCTCTCTCTCTCTCTCTCTCAGGGACGCCGAGTTCGATCCGTGAGTGATAGCAGTCGACTGTCGGTGGTTAAAGCTATGAGAGAGAGAGAGAGAGAGAGAGAGAGAGAGAGAGAGAGAGAGAGAGAGAGAGAGTGTGTGTTTTACAAGTGCGTACACGTATACAAGCATACATACGCATACAAGGATTTGCCTACAGGCGCAAACCATCGTTAAAATGTCATCCACTAAGTCTTTACAGACCCATATTGATTTTCCGTTGAATAAAGTTTCGAGAAAAAAATAAAAATAAAAAAAAGTTCCCATTTCACTGGCGCAGTTCGCATGACCTTTGACCCCGCCTGGGAGTGTTCGTTAGCCGGGATCCCACACTTGAACGTTCGTTCGTTCGTTAAAAAAAAAAATAAAATATTGTTTTAAGGTTTTTTGAAGAATTCGTTAGGTGTGTGTGTGTGTGTGTGTGTGTGTGTGTGTTATGTGGTTGGTGTTGTGTGTAAAGAATTTATATAATTATATCTTAAAAAAAATATTTATGTTTTTTTCAAAGAATTTATTATATATAAAAAAATATTTGTATGTTTTTTAAAGAATGTATTCGTTATACATATATTTCTTAAATATTCGTCTGTTGTGGTTTTTTAAGAATTTATTATTATATTTTAGGATGTTTTTAATAGACTTGAACGTGTTTTTTTAAAAAAATATTCATTTTTATTTCATAGTTTTGTATTTTTGTTGTATTATTTTTCGCTATTTTTTTATTTATCATTTAAGGATTTATTTATTTTTTCATTATTTTTTATTTGTTTGTTGCATTTTTATCTCATTTATATATTATGAAATATTTCTATTTCATTATATTTTATATTATGAATATTTTTTATTTATCATTATATTTTATATTATTTTGAATATATCTATATTATATATATTATTTTGAATGTTCATTATTTCGTATTTATATGTTGCGTTATTTTTATTTATCATTATATTTTAGGATATTTTTAATATTTTTCCATTATTTTGTATTTGTCTTTTATATGTTTTTTTAAAGAATTAATTACTGTTCATTTATTGATCTTATTTTTTTATAAGTTTATTGTGTCTTTTAAGAGTTTACCATTATATTTTTTTTCTTTGTAGGTAGTAGCTAACTAAATTAATTATAGTGTAGTTAAAATATGTTTAAGTATGTTGTATGTTGATCAAAATAAACATACGGTAGGTGTAATCGATGACAAAAGTTGATAAAAATGAAAATAAAAATAAATACATAAATAAAATGAAAAATAAATATGGCATAAAGTTTAACACATAATGAGTTTGGCGATGTCCGCATCTCGTGAGAGAAGTTTACTTCCGTGTGTAATACATGCTCTCTCTCTCTCCTCTCTCTCTCTCTCTCTCTCTCTCTCTCTCTCTCTCGCTGTGAATCTCTGTTACTCTTTCGCGTTTTTCCCTCTCTCTCAGAGTCTGCTCCTTCTCTCCCTCTCTCTCTGCGAATCTCTCTCTCTCTCCCAATCTCCATCTCTCTCTCTCTCTCTCTCTCTCTCCTCGACCAAACAATCAATACATAACAGCTGGCGATGTACAGAAACTCGTCCGCAGCGTAGCCAACTCTCCAGGGGCAGGAACCCTCCACTCCCGGGGAGTCAAGTTGGCAACATCTGGCAGTCGCCGCGTTGGCAACACTGCCACGACCTTGACGGCGGGCGGCTATAAGATCTGCGTACTACTATTATACTACTACTACTACTGGTAGTAGTAGCAGTAGTAGTAGTAGTAGTAGTAGTGCTACTATAATACGACTCCTGCTGAAATACCGCTAATGGCGATACTGACTTCTATGACTTATACTTTATAATTGAATAAATATTATATATAGTTCGGTTGCTAAACTATCGCCGCTAAATAGTAGTACCGTACGTACCGTTACGGCTATACAGTCACTACAGTATCGCTACGTACCGTAGTGACGTTTCCACAATTTCTAAAAGTTACTATAGTGACGTAACAGTCGCTACGGTACAGCTAAAAAGATGGCCGAAAGCTGTAACTAGTACCATAGTACCATACGTACGTACCGTTATGGCTGCTACGGTACCGATATAATACTATAGCTGTCTTATAACTACCTCTAAATAGAAGTTTAGTACGGTACAATAAATATATAGGACTAAACGGTAACGCTGCGTACTAAACATGAATAAATAAAAAGGTATGTCATGGTACCATAGTACCATACGTACCGTTACGGATGCTCGACGGTACCGATATAATACTATAGCTGTCTTATAACTAACTCTAACTAGCAGTTTAATACGGTACAATATATATTAGGACTAAACGATGAACGGTACAGCTGCGTACTAAACATGATTAAATAAAAAGGCATGTCATAGTACTAATTTTTCTAGTGGTGGTGTTTATAGAAACACTTATATATATATATATATATATATATTATATATATATATATATATATATATATATATATATATATATATTATTAGAAGAAGAGACAGGGATTAACTAGTACTACACACACCCAACAGAGGCGTCGGCTGGTCGATAATAGCCACATACATTAATGAGGACCACTTAAAGTTCAAATCGGTGTAACATGACGATTTTACGAGCCGTTGAGTTCTGTCTGTGATTTGCTGTGAAGTGGAGTTATTTCTGTACACACATATATATATGTGTGTGTATATTATTATTATTATTATTATTGATTATTATAAAATTACAGCAGCACTAATAGCCAAACCAACTCTACAACTATAACCCAAAATTTATATTTATTAAGAACGTGATTCTCAAGCAACAACGTCAACAATGACAACTATAAACTAAATTTGTTTTGATTAATACGATTCACAAGCAACTACAACAATAAATATGAAAAAAACAACAACAAACCAGCAGCTACAGTAAACTACAGGTAAACAACATACTTGCAAGGCTGAACACTAGACCTATGTAGTCGGTGCCTCCACGACACTAAACGAATTAAGAAAAAAAAAAAGCTATAAATAAGACGACTGGAGAGAGAGAGAGAGAGAGAGAGAGAGAGAGAGAGAGAGAGAGAGAGAGACGTAAATGGCTTAAATAATGCTACAGGTCTTGTGTAATCATTCACACACGGCGCGCGTCGTCGTACGTCTGGCAACGCGGCGAGCGTACGTAGTAAAGTAAATGGACTCTCTCTCTCTCTCTCTCTCTCTCTCTCTCTCTCTCTCTCTCTCTCTCTCTCTCTGTGTTAAGTGCAACGCATCTTTGATAAATTGTATTACACAGCTCATGTTGCAACATCATCATGCGCTCTTTGCAATTGCCGTGCAATTACCGAGCGGCCTGTAAATTAAATAAATAAAAATATATATAAAAAAGGTTAGATGAAAATATGACTGGACTGGACTTCACGATTTGGCGGTAGTAGTCGAAAGCGCGCATTCCAAACACTATCTTGGGTGTTGGTGGGGGAGGGGAGGGGGGAGGGGGGGGAGGAGGGGGTTAGTAATATTTCCGCCCATACGCTGCATTCTTCTTCTTCTTCTTACGCGAACTTTTGTAGTGACGTTCGAAGCTATGTTAGACGCATAGGTCTACTATTAAATATTATTATATATATGTTTCTTATTTAAGAGAGTTAAATGATTGTCATTGTAAGCCGTCTAATCAAGAAGTGACTGTATTTGTGAATCATCTCAGATACAGACATGACTTTTTTGTAATGTATAAAAAATAAAAACATGACTGTATTTGTAATGTATAAAAAATAGAGATGACTATTTGTAATCCATATAATAGACATGACTGTATCTGCAACCCATCCAAATAAAGATATGATTGTATTTGTAATGTATAAAATAAAGACAAGACTGTATCTGTAACCAATTCAAATAAAGACATGATTATATTTGTAATGCATATAATAGACATGACTATTTGTCATGTATACATTAAGACATGACTATTTGTATTGCATACATTTAGACATGACGGTATTTGTAACGCATCCAAATAGACATGATAGTATTTGTAACGTATAAAATAAAGACATGACTAATTTTAATGTATATAAGGACATGCCTGTCTTTGCAATGCATCGACAAGTCATGTTTTTATTTTATACATAAAGACAGTCATGTCTTAATTGGATTTATTACAAATACACTCATGTCTTTACTGGATACATTACAGAGACAGTCATGTCTTTATTTTATGCATTACAAAGACATTCATGTCTTTATTGGATGCATTAGACACAGTCATGTCTTTATAGGAACCATTCCAAGTACAGTCATGTCTTAATTGGATTTATTACAAATACACTCATGTCTTTACTGGATACATTACAGCGGTTATTGTTTCTTTATTTTAGACCTTACAAAGACAGCCGGTCATTGGATCATTTAGGGAAACAGTCAGTCCTTTATAAAATCATTCCAAGTAAGTACAGTCATGTCTTAATTGGATGGATTACAAAGACAGCCATGTCTACTGGGTGCTAACCTTTGCAATGCATTCAATAAAGACATGACTAATATATCTGTAATGTATTCATAAAACATGACCCACCGCCCCAAACATTAAATTATTATCTTCATTAAACGAAGTTCCTCGCTGGACGAGTTGGTTTTTGGCGCTCGGCTGCCCAATCCGGTGGTCCGAAGTTCGATCCCGGCCTCGGCCAACGGAATCAGAGGAATTTATTTCTGGTAGAAATTATTTCTCGAATAAGTGTGGTTTTGGATCCCACAATAATCTGTAGGTCCCCCGTTGCTAGGTAGACCACGTATATCTAATCCTTCGGGCCAGCATCCCTAGGAGAGCTGTTCAATCAGCTCAGTGGTCTGGCAAAACTAAGATATACTTAACTTTTCATTAAACGAACTTACAAAACAAAAGACTGAAGATATCTACACATACCAAAGCCCCTTATTGAATAAATATATAATGTTCTTCAAATCACTTTCTTCTGCATTGGACCAATCTGATTGACTGACTTGCTACTCCAACCTGGCGTTGCGAAGCTGACACCCGAGTTGGCAAGCCATTAAAATACCAAAACCGTGACCTGACACCACCACATGACCTATGACCTTGAATCCACGTGAATATGCCCACTACCCACGACGAGAGAGAGAGAGAGAGAGAGAGAGAGAGAGAGAGAGAGAGAGAGGGGCTATAGCAAGCTTACAAGTCTAGATGCATGGAGAGAGAGAGAGAGAGAGAGAGAGAGAGAGGGGCTATAGCAGCTTACAAGTCTAGTCATGCATGAGAGAGAGAGAGAGAGAGAGAGGCTATAGCAAGCTTACAAGTCTAGATGCATGGAGAGAGAGACAGAGAGAGACAGAGAGAGAGAGAGAGAGGCTATAGCAAGCTTACAAATCTACATGCTCGGAGAGAGAGAGAGAGAGAGAGAGAGAGAGAGAGAGAGAGCGCTTACAAATATAGGTGCATGGAGAGCGAGAGAGTTTACAAATCTAGATGCATGGAGAGAGAGAGAGAGAGAGAGAGAGAGAGAGAGAGAGAGAGAGAGAGAGAGAGAGAGAGGTACTAAGCCGATAGCGGGGCTTGACACAGTACTAGTCCCTTATCAATACGTTATCGGCACACAACAGCCAGAAAATTGCGTCATACGAACTGCTAGCGACTGAACGCGCATTTCACTTTGAGTGCGTACGAACAATGCGTATGAATATTCTCTCTTAAACATACTTCTGTAACGTAAGTAACCTACGCATGCATAATACTTGCTCCAACTCCTATACTCTGTGCATGCGTACGCAAATTATGTATGAGTGAAGTTCGTCGTGATGTGCATAAGAGTCCAGTATGACCTCGTAGAGGACACCCCATTTTTGTTCATTTATATATGGTGGTTTGCAGTTTGACGGAGCACTGATTCATTCTCTCTCTCTCTCTGCCCAGCTACGACCCACAACAGTCGACTATTAACGGGGGTACATACTTTATATGTTGAGGTCAAGCGAAGAATACAGGATTATTTTTATTACTATTATAAAATATTATCTTTCTTTTTCTATCCTCATTCGTCACCACAACCACACAAACATTGAAACGGCATTTTTACAGGAGAGAGAGAGAGAGAGAGAGAGAGAGAGAGTTACAATTTGAACAGCAGCAGAGGGCCACGTGAAACATCCACATGGATTTTATCAGCCACTAGGAGGGTAAAAATCTCGCATTCATAAAACTGATAACGTCCTTATCAAAGGGTCCGTTTCCTTCGACCGCACCAAGCATGGCATGACATCACTTTAAGCATGTACCCTAGAGAGAGAGAGAGAGAGAGAGAGAGAGAGAGAGAGAGAGAGAGAGAGAGAGAGAGATTAGGCACGAGGTACCCAACAGCTATGCTCTTGTTAGGTCGGTGGCTTCCACCAAGGGTCACTTTTCTCGGGTGCCCACTTTGGCCTTTCCTGTGAAGTACATATACCCACACAACTGGGCACATAACATTGCTACAATCTCTCTCTCTCTCTCTCTCTGCATTGGGTCGTGATGCGAATCCCGTTAGCAATACTGGATCACTTCCCATTTGGTCGTTGGGATGATTATACCAAAAGTCTGTATTGCCCCCCCAAAAATTTTTTTTGTCACTTCTAAATACAAACTGCTTTAACAGGGGTATATATATATATGTCTAACTATCGGAAACGAAGCAGCTAAACCAACTGGGAATAAAGGGGGAATAATTCCTTCTCTCTCTCTGTCTCATGCGCTCGGATATTGATAACTAGAAACCGCCCTACAGCCATGTTCAGCTCCGCCGAAAATGTAAACAAAACGTCCGAACGCTAGCATTCTTGGCTTCAGTTCATTTCGAAAATATCCGCTCGCCCTCTACAGATTTCTCCTAACGAAGATCATCATAATCTCTGCACCGTTCTTTCGTGTTATCAAATCTTATCCGTAAAATTGGTGTCGCTCGGTATATTATATTATCTATTGACGTACGTATTAGCTATAGTTTTCAAAGTGAAGACACCAATGACGCATACGAATGCGTAGATATTTCTTTCAAATATTACTGTTATTATTATTACCTGAACATTGAAATGGAGTAAGCATCATGGCTACTAGACGAATAGATATCGATAGGTCTCTGATATATATATATATATATATATATATATATATATATATATATATATATATATATCTCAGCATCTGACCAAACTCTAAAAATCTTTGACAGTAAGCATAACTAACTGTACTTTCATGGAATTCCCTCCAGAATTTTTCATAAGCCCTAATATATTACTATTATTGAAGAATAACGTGGATGAAGCTCATGTCAAAATTCTCAAGACCACACAGTATTTTATAAAATATCTATATATACTATATATATATATACGTTATATATATATATATGTATATATATATATATATATATATATATATATATATATATATATATATAAACAATGTCTCTAAGGAGCTGTACATTAAATTAACATCCCAATTTGCTTATCACTATTTTACATTATTCCTATCCAAAATGTTCCCGTTTCCAGGGTTCCACGAACTCAAAACATATATCTTAAAAGACACAAATGTGAAATTCAAATCATTTCTTCAATCCTCTCCAACCACTCAATGAAGGTACGTATATATATTTTGTTCTCGAGGACTCTTCTCACAGGTCAGCATATATTTCCTTGAAGGCCCAGATGAGGATGGTAATGACCACTTTTCCTTCGCCCAAGTGGGCCACACTACTACACCACGAGGTTCCTGTATACCCAATGCCCAGTCGAAAGTAACATCACGACGCACGGGCATGAATGAAGGGTACATAAGTTGTGTGGTGACGTCGAAAGAGAGAGAGAGAGAGGAGAGAGAGAATCAAGGAAAGGAAGGGGACGAATAAGGGTGGTGATGATGAGGAGTAGGAGGAGGAGGAGGAGGAGGAGGGACAGAGGTTAAAATCAGTGACGCCAAAAAGGGGGAGAGGGGGAAAGGGGAAGGGGTTTGGGGGGGGGGGAAAAGGGACGCAAATCCAAACTCCTCTCCAAAAACCGCAATGGCCCCGGATATAGCGAAGGCCGAATTTCTTGCTGGCTCATAATTTGGGCGAACGGTCTCTCTCTCTCTCTCTCTCTCTCTCTCTCTCCTCTCTCTCTCTTATCACAAGCCCTGTAGATATCGCCTAGGTCACGATGTTTTGCTACAATGCTTATCACCAAAGGGTGTGTGAGAAGGGGAATGGCGATTTGGGGGGAGAGGTTGGTGGTCCATGAGACCAGCGCACGATCAGACATATATATATAATATATATATATATATATATATATATATATATATATATATATATATATATATATATAAGCAGCTTTTGTCTCAAATTCTAACCACGCGCGAGGTCGCTTCCGTCCATGACAAATGGCCCCCCGCCACCTTTTCCCCCCAAAAGGATTAATAATTATAATAATTAAGAGCTCCGTGGAACCTCTTCTTGCCTCTGTGTTCCCAGAGAGTGCTAACGTGTATATTTCTATACACTTTCACTGCAGTTGCTAAGCTCTATTGTTATTATTATTATTAAATTGGTTATTATTTATTATTTTATTAATTATTAATATTATTAATTTAATTAAAATTATTTTAAAATTATTAAAAATATTATATTATTATTATTATAATTTCCAAGAAGAATAGAAAATAACCCCTAATTCATGGTGGGAACTAAGGGCCCACCCACCACCAGGGGTCCACTGACCTTGAAATTAAAAAAATTGAGAAAACTAACATCCTCCATCTACAGTCTATTAAAAAAATATACAAAACCTCTCACCTACATCTTAACGTATATTTGACGGGTTCCTCCTACCTCTACCTGATATACCAGTCGAATTCGGAGGGGGGAATCTTTGACCCCTTACCTCACTGCCGAAATATGTATGAACAAGGCATGATCCGACATCCAGCTTACTCGAGACACGAGCAAGGTTGTCACTCTCCCGCGTAAGTTGTGAATATTTTAGTCTTTAACTTAAAAGAGCGTTG